>NC_061122.1:231653456-231695513 GCF_002878395.1 Capsicum annuum | reverse complement strand
GTTTGCAAGAATCATTTTGAAACTGGAGCACAAAATTATTACAAGAAGGAATTTAATTTCTATGGTGCACATGAACCAACAAATTTAATTAATTTCAGTATTTCTTGAACAAACTTTTGTTGTAGAAAAAAAATACTTAAAATAAATTATTTTCTCCACACAAATGGATCCTATCATATGGAATTTCTGTGAATGATACTGGTGCTAAGTCTTTGTAATAAGAAGTACTTTATGTTATTGAATGTGAATGGAAAAACCATTAGTTTTATCAGTATAATTAGCTGTCAATATACACACATTAGTCAGTTATGTTTTGAAATTTCCACGGAAAAATACAACGCATTTTTCACTCACAATTTATTATCTTTCTTGACTTAATTTCTGGTGCTTTTTATTTTTTTTGGGGACAACAAGCAAATATATCCTAAGCTTTGCAATTTAGAAAAGATATATCCCTTATTAAAAAAGTAATGCATATATAACCACGTCGTCAAATAAATGGTGCCAATATACCCTCATTTCGAGAAAAATAGAGATAATTCTTGACCTTAGTAATTGTGATTTTCTCCCCCTCTTTCTTATTTGAAATTGTGCATACCTCAGAAGAGAAAAGAACCAATAGACAAATTATTTTCGCAAAAACAATTGGACAACATCATTTAAGATTTCTATAGACAATATTTAAGTCTTTGCAATTGAATTTTTTCTTTATTATAATTTTGTGTTTTTGTTTTAATAAATTACTAACAATTATTATAATTACATTAGAACAAAAAGTACATCACATTATGGTGTTTCGACTTAGAGCAAGGATTGAATACATTCAACCAATGAATAGTCACATCAGAATGAAAAGCATTTGTGTGAACCATATATTCCGAAGTACAATACATTAAGCGCAACTTTATAGGTTAAACTCATCAAATTTAAATCTTGAATGTGCCACTGATCGTCACAAGGATCGGCATGTTCAATAATACCTTTTAAGGTTATCATTAATTGATCTTTCATTATAGATATCTTTTCGATAAAGAAAAAATATTTTGAAGTAAAATAAATTAAAAAGTTTCATAGAAAAATAGGCTATCCCGATTAATGTAGGAATTGATAGATAATTTGATCTGAAGGTAGGAATTGGTCTAACTTAACTTTTCTCTTTCTTCCATTGAGAGTAAATTTCCACCGCAATAATTGTGGAAGTGGAGGGTAACTTAACTTTGATTTTCTTTTCTAGCCCCTATTAATTAGTTGTCAAAAAGAAAAATTAAAGGAGAAAAAAATTGTGTGCTAAGTAGCTTTTCACTTGAAATTTTCACAGAAAAATACAACACATTTCTCACTCACAATTTATCTTTCTTGACTTAATTTTTTTCGCTCTTTAATTTTTAAGGACAACGAGAAAATATATCCTAAGCTTTGCAATTTAGAAAAGATATACGTCTAATAAATGGTGCCAATATACCCTCATCCCGAGACAAATGGAGATAATTCTTGACCTTAATAATTGTGATTTTCTCACCTCTTTCCCCTTGAAATTGTACTACATACCTCAGAAGAGAGGAAAATCAATTGAATGATTCCAATTAGCTGTTAGAGTGGAGAATACGTTCACTTAAATTGAAAGGACATGATTCCAATTAGCTGTTATTTTCTCAACTCTTTCTTCTTTGAACTTGCACAGACCTTAGAAAAGAAGAGAATCATTTGAATTAACTTTTAGAGTGAAGTATACGTTCATTTAAATTGAAAGGATGTGTCTTATTTCACAAGTTGAGGAATAACAACCAAAAAGATTTAAGTGCTCACTATCTTGTGGGACAAACAACTACCTAAGAAAAAACATATAACGAAGACTTAGTGTATTGACTCAAGAAACCACATCATGGATACGATTCTTCTATCCTTAATTAAGTCAATGCTTCTACTGTGGGAAGTCATTCGGTACCCAACTCTCTGTAGCGCCCCACCCTTCTTTATTCTTTTCCACTTAAACATCAATTTTTTGTCTTTGGCGGAATTTGAATCTGAAACGTGTGCATAACCAACACTTCACACATTATACTCTTACCTCTAGAATAAAGCATTCGAGGCAATAATTTGGGGATTTAAATGTGCTTACACGTTGCGAATACAATTAATCAAGGGCCTAATATGAATATCCAAAACCAAATGAGAAACTTACAAAAATAAGCTACGTCTCATACATGTCCATTTCAGGTCCCTCAACAACTCAGTTTCATAAATTAAGCAAATAGACCCACAACACGATTAAGTCGTGTCTAATTTTTGAGAATGACTATTTCTCTACTTTTTTGAAATTTCCATTGCAAGACTTATGCAGCATTGACTTCCCCTCTTTCTCTTCGGTTGTTATCGAGCTTACTATAGGTCAAGGTGGAACTTGGAATTAATTAACTAAACTTGTGGAATAAAAGTTTTAGCGTTGACCAAGTCAATTTTATTAATGAGCTGAAACCGTGTTATTGACATTTTGTCTAATCAACATGTCTTGTACCTTTTTGTGATCAGCATCTATTGTATGCTTTTAACTTAATTAATGATATTTCAAGTGTTGGAGTTGTGACCCGAATTTAATTTGTTGATTCGGCCCTGAAAGTTTCGTGGTGCGACTCATGTTTGTGATTTTCAATGGGGTCTGTGGTGGTAGCGTATGGATTGGGCCTGGGACCTATTTGTATGCACGTATTATATAAGTGTGATTTAGTGCGTTGTTTCGGGGAAATTGAGACTATTGTCTCCAACACAGTACTCTCTCTCTCTCTATTATAGTAAAACCTCTTCTGCCTCTGTCCGTGGTTTTTTCTGCAAGGGTTTTCACGTAAATCTGTGTTTCTGTAATTAAGGATAACAAGATACAAATTATATATATACGACTTACAAGCATATGGCACCTCAGACACTTTCATTTTGACATCCCTAACTTATTGTAGTTGTTTATATCTTAATTTTTTATTCGTTTTCTATAAAATAGCTAATAGACTTATTGTTTGTTATTCCACAAGTTGAGGAATAACAAACAAAAATATTTCAATTCTCATTATCTAAGATAAAACATATAACGAAGACTTGTGTATTGAGTCAAGAATTCTTCTATCCTTAATTAAGTCTACGCTTCTACTGTGGGAAGTCACTCGGTATCCAACTCTCTGTATTCTCAAAATATTATATTTAAATTATAGAGACTTAAATGTATACCAAGTCCATGATGATTGAGACTTCAGGATAAAGACCACCTCATCTTATTGATTGTCACATCCTAATGAAAAAAATCAAACTAAAGTTAAAACAAATTGTATGTTAAGTTTCTTTTATTTAAAATTTCTATGGTGCACATGAACCAATGAATTTAATTAATTTCGATATTTTTTTTAACAAACTTTTGTTGTGGAAAAAAAAATTATTTTTTCCACACAAATGGACCCTACTATATGGAATTTCTATGAATGAAACTGGTGTTAATTCTTTGCAATAAAGAGTACATTATGCTATTGTATGTGAATTGGAAATCCATTAGTTTTTGTCAATATAATTAGTTGTCAATATATTAGTCACATCAGAAAGAAAAATCAAAAGGGGAGAAATTTGTTTGTTAAGTAGTTTTTCACTTGAAAAAAAATACAACACATTTTCCACTCATAATTTATTATTTTTTTTTATTTAATTTCTGCCGTTCTTTATTTTTTGGGGGGACAACGGACAAATATATCCTAAGCTTTGCAATTTAGAAAAGATATGACCCTTGTTAAAAAAGTGATGCAGATATAACCTCACCATTTAATAAATAGTGTCGATATACCCTCATCGTCAGACGAATGGTGCAGATTTAACCTTTTCGTTAATAGACTTATTTTTAAGAAATTCCTAAAATTGATTTTGTTTTATTTTCAAAAATGTCACATGACTTTAAAAAATCATCTCATCCATTTTTTTTTAAACCTTCTAGACTCTACCCAACTGAATAAAAACAGCATTTGTCTATGCCTCTAAAATGGAGATAATTCTTGACCTTAATACTTGTGATTTTCTCATCTCTTTCTTCTTTGTAATTGTTAGAGTAAAGAATACGTTCATTTGAATTGTAAGGACATGCGTGTCATAGAAAAAATAATAGACAAATTAATTTCTCAAACAAATATACCCTGTTATTTTAAATATATATGGAAGAGACTTCTGCATTGATTTGAGAAAGACACAATTTAAGTCTTTGCAATTGGAGCTTTTCTTTATTTTGAGAGTACAATTCACTGCATAAATAGTTTTATATCTTTGTCTCTTTCTTCTTCAAAATTGCATTTAATATCAAAGGACGTGGTGGAATATGCAGGTGTGATCCCTCCATTCTTAAATATTGATCTTGAATTCGAGCCCTTATAATAGAAAAAAAAATAAAATCTAACTAAATGTGTCTACTTTTAGTAGTTTACCAATTGGCAACAAATTGAGCAAGTGGAACCCTATCAAATGCATTTGAGATAATTATAAATTTCCTGCTGTGTAATTTCGTGTTTACATTTTAACAAATTAGTATCGATTATTATAATTACATCAGAACAAAAAGTACATAATACATTATGGTGTTTAGACTTAGAGTAAGGAATACGTTCAACTAATGAATAGTCACATCAAAATGAAAAATTAAAGTGAAAGGAATTTGTGTGAATTTTTCATGACATAACTCGTGCAAGGACTTGAAATCTTAATTATTCTTTTATGCAAGTCGTTAAAGGAAAATGCCACTCGAAAACAACATACATACATATACATACACACACATATATATGTATGTATGTATATGTCTATATATATATGTTTTATGTGCAAAAAAATTTCAAAAAAAAAAAGTAAATAATTCCCATGGACAAATGGCAAGTAAATGTCTCTACTCTTCAAATTTTACCAATTGACAACAAATTAAATGTATTTGAGGAAAAAAAGAAGTGGAAGAAGACTTAAATGCATAAAGTGTTAAAGACTAGAAGGCTTAAATGCACAAAGACTAAGTCATTATCTTCGGCCATTTAGAGTAAAGAGTACGTCTGAATATTCACATCAAAAGGAAAAACCAAAGTTAAAGGAATTCGTGTGTTGAGTAGCTTTCATTTGAAATTTCCATGGCAGAATTGCGGAAGGACTTAAAAAATATTTACTTCGTGGCTTGAAAATGAATATCTTTTATAAAGAAATTGCGCTATGATATTTATGGAGCCTGTAATTTTCGACTACTAAAAAAGAAATTGCACTATGATATTACAGGATTCATATCTCATATGTTGAAAGAAATTAGTAGTATTGTATTACATTTCATATTGTACGAATTTCAGGTATTCAAGTTAATATAGACATTGTAATTTGAATTTAAGTGTAAAATAAACAAATTTGAAATATGCAGGTGCTTGGAGGAGCATTTGGTGGAACGCTCGAGATGTAATAATATCAAATTTGAATATGTATTTGATTTTTAGTTTGTTTGTAATATTATGAATTCGATGATACATTTATCAAGTTTACGTAAGATTTTAATGTATTAGTTTAAAGATACTAAGCGTGCAGCGGAAAAAAATTAATGACTCTGCGATTGGAAACAAGATATATAGACAGCAAAAGTGGTGTTGATAAAACAAAATCGTATCAGCAAAAGTATATAATAAAATGGAACTGTGCAAATCTGAGTCTATCAAAAGATCGAGTATGAGTAAAAAGATCTCAAGATAAAACACTTCCAAGTTTCAATTTATTCAAAGAGGAAAAATAACAAAACCCTAACACAAACATTAATAATTGATTCCACGGCTCGACTACTCGAGCTACATGTCACAGGGAGTCAATTTTAATTTACCGTTACTCCAAGATTCAGCGATGCACTATGTTAAATTACAATAAAACATATCAACTTTAATATCAACATGTTTCAATGAAATAAAGACTCTTTAGACTATCTTAAACCTTTCTATTCTCTAATTGAGGGGTTTTGTAAGTAATCATCCATTCCAATAATCATCCTAAACCAACAAAATTTTCTTTCCTGTTAAAGGTAACTTCTTGTTGATGAAATTACAATAAAAATTACAAATAAAAAAATACGAATGAAGAAAATAAAATATCTTCTGCTTGGCTGAACTGTGGATATCTCTCTCTCTTTTAGTAGATTCAAGTCCATTGTAGCAAATGTTTTCACCAGGCCAACAATAATCTTCTTGTCTTGTCCCTCCAGGATACAACAGTCTTCTCACAAAGTACAAGAGTTGAGTTCAAAGCTTCACCAAAACGAACACCTTCGTTCAACTAATAAACTCCTTTGTTTACTAACTTTTGTCAACTTTATATTATCTTGTACTTCGGAAAAAAATACAAGACCAACTCTATTTGTAGGAGAGTTATAAATGTTATAAGTCGTAAATTGATGGAAAACGAATGAATAAAGAGTAGAAAGTTAAAGTGAATTTTAACAAAAATGGTCACCAAATCCATTCATCACTAACCAAGAATCAATTGCTTCCAATAGACATTAAGAAGCATCAGCCATTACATTTTTTCAAAAACAAAAAAAAACAGAACAATATGAAGCAAATTAATATCATAAGCTAAATATTAAAATGCTCAATATACATCACTTCGAACCCGAAGGTCCGGGAACATCGATCGAAACATGCTGAATTGTTTCTTCCTTCATTTCTTGTGTGATGGTCGGTAAAATTTTATCTCGAAACTCTGGTACATCTCTGAGGGCGCGATATAGATTAGAACCATGCAATGGTTTGGCTATGACTATATCTGTCGAAGGTAGTTTGTCCTTGTCTGCACCAGGATTTTCAAGCCAAACAACTCGAAGGGAGACATCTTTGGGAAGGTCCTTTCTAAATTCAGTCATAGCTTGAGTCATTTCTCGAATTGGTCCAGCACTTGTGTCAATTACGATCAAGACGAATCTTATAAGTGAAATCCTAGAACTAAGTCCTCTGCCCCTCCTCTGAGATGATGAGATATCAATACAATCATTGACATTTGTTACATATAAAGCATGGAGGGAAATTTCCTGTGATCTTATTGAGGATGAGGAGAAGGAGTTGCTGCGTGATGCAACCTTGATTATGTTCTCTTTCATCATCTTGAGAGTTTGAGAAAACTGCTCATGTTGATTCACAACATGTACCCTTAAGCCGAGTACGTTCATCATGAATCTACGAAGAACTCGGCTTCTTTCTTCCTCCTTAATGAAAAGAATGGCATTGGATGTTTCTGGTTTAAATCTGCTACTACTTGCTACTGAACCACCTCCGGTCAGTGATTCCAAATCATCCTCTCTTGCATAATTAACAGTAGTTGCTTGACTTTCTTGAGCTTGAGGTTGATCACACGCTATCAGGAAAACGTTGAATCTGAAACAAGTACCTTCTTCACCAATATTTTTGCCTACTATACCTAACTTGCCACCCATTAGACCTACCTGAAAAATGAACGTAAATAAGAAACTAACATGAGTTATGAAGTAAGCAATACTCCGTATGAAGCAAATCTTGAAATGCATATAGCGTCGTTGCATGTTTGTGATGTTCTAGCTAGACATAGCGTGTGTGTGCATTCGTAACTGTCACATATAGAAATATCGTAATACACTGAGTCTAAATTTTAAATTCGCCCATGCACGTGTAGTGAAAGGTACACATACCAATGACTGAGCAATGCCGAGGCCTAAGCCAATGCCTGTGTTTGATTCATCATCCACTTGAACGAAATTCTCAAAAACAGATGTCTGTTTCTCTTTTGGAATTCCTTTCCCGGTATCCTCCACCTCGAATACTAATTCCATGCAGTTTGGATCTTTCTGAACACTGTTCAGTACTAGCACTTCTGACGTATCTTGTACTTCTGACGTAGATTCATCCTTCCGTGCATGTAAGCATGACAGCCAACCAGTGCTTGTTTTCGGAGAAATACTGCGACTTTGATCAAAGCTGGTTTTCCGAGCCCAAGCACGAACAATTATGTGGCCTTCTGATGTAAACTTAACTGCATTATGCAGCAAGTTACTCAGTATCCGTCTTAATTCTGCTCTATCTCCTTTAACTCGAGAAAATTTTGTAATAGATCCATTACATGGATCTAGTACCACGTCAACATTCTTCTTTGCCCCATTGGGGTAATTCATGTTGACAACGTGTTCTAGTAGATCTTCCATGTCGAATTCTTCTTCTTTAAGATACTTCTTCCCTCGTTCTATCTTGCTTTGGTCAAGAACAGAACTCAAAAAGCCTGGAAAAAAAAAAAAGATCATTACTTAGATAATAGCTTTAGGCTGTCAGCGCGTATAAGTTAAATCTGGTTGATATCAGAGAGTTAACTAAAACACAAATCGTAAAGATCATTTATGTGCGTTATTTAGACTATCAGAGAATATATACAAGTTAAATCAAGACTGAGATGAAACATACACTAACCTAAAAGATCGTTCGTGCAAGATTCCATCATATTCAAATAATTCACCAATTCGGATTCTGGTGAAGCATGGGGCGTGCCACGACAGAGCTCGATTAATCCATTGATTGAAGCAAGACTTACACTAAGATCATGATTTGCTTGAACAAATGCAGTACTTTTGTTCATACTTTTTCTAATTGCTTCTTGAGTTGCTTCAATTTGCTTTGTAAGTTCATCATACAAAAGCATTTCTCTTCTTCTTGATCTTATTATTAGTATCACAAATGTGATTATTGAAACAGCCAAAGCAACCATCATTAAGATGATTAACATTAATCCAAATTTAATGGTCTGATGAAAATGGCTTAGTTGAACATCTTGTACATTGGCTGGTGCATACACCTGAAAATTAATTCATACATTGATATAAAAAAAGGCAGCCCGTGCACTTAAGCTACCGCTATGCATGGTGTCTGGCGACGGACCCCACCACAAGGGTGTATTGTACGCAAGCCTTACCTTGCATTTCTGCAAGAGGCTGTTTTCAAGGCTTGAACCCATGACGTGTACTCAGCCTAGCTACCGCTATGCGTGGTGTCCGAGGAAGGGCCCCACCGCAAGGGTGTATTGTACGCAGCCTTACCTTGCATTTCTTCAAGAGGTTGTTTCCAAGACTTGAGCCCGTGATGTGTACTCAGCCTTGCTACCGCTATGCGCGGTGTCCGGGGAAGGACCACAAGGGTGTATGTATGCAAGCCTTACCTTGCATTTCTGCAAGAGGCTGTTTCCAAGGCTTGAACCCGTGACGTGTGCTCAGCCTTACCTTCCATTTCTACAAGAGGCTGTTTCCAAAGCTTGAACCCATGACGTGACGTGTACGCAGCCTTACCTTGCATTTCTGCAAGAGGTTGTTTTCAAGACTTGAACCCGCGACGTCCTGGTCACATGACAGTAACTTTAGCAGTTACTCCAAAGCTCCCCTTCTGATTATGCATTGACATCGTAAAAGAAATGTTTATATTATCATGTCACCTAAAAGATAATACAAATAATCATGCAATAAAATTGAGGAATTGAGCTAGATAGCCTAGATAATAAGATATAAGACAATAGGTTAAAAAATTTAGTGATATTGTAAAAATTCTTTACTAGTTACATACTCTTCTCTTTATTAGCCTAATGCAATTCTACAAATATATAAACAAATATCTTTTGAATTTATTGCCATTAATTAGGTCAATAAATTGTAATGAATATTGTTAATAGATATGAAATTATTTTTACCATTTGCCCTCTATGACCCAAAACAAATACTATAATTATGTCTCGATCGCAAATTAATTGGAATCGAATATGTTAATCTTTCAATGTCTATGTCACCTAAAGTAAACTCGTGAATTTAAGACAAGTTCAAATCATACGTACTGAAAATATAAAATATAGATAGATAGATAGATAGATAGATAGATAGATAGATAGATAGATAGATAAATAGCTATGAGACAGTACCTTAATTTCGCTTTCCATTTTTTTGAATTTACGAACCCAAAATGTTATTAATGTAGGAGGTACCAACAACATTAGCAGTGCCTGCATTGCATGCAAATTAAATATTCAAATAAATCAACAGACAAATTTAATGGATAAATTAAAAAAAATGTACTAGAAAACTTACCAGAATCAAGCAAACAGAAGCAACTCTTGACATTTTAAATGAACTGAGATTCATTTCTTGATATGTATGACTGCGTATAATTTTTTGACTCAGATGATTAATTAGAAAAAAAAATTAGAAATTTGAGTTGTGCTAATGCAACATAAAATATTAAACTGAAATTTTCAACTTACTTGTTTACTCAATGTAGTTTCCCAAATTTATGGACTTTATACATAGAAATAATAAAAATGGCTAGTTGTTTATTTTTTTTCCCTTCCTAGGTCATTTTCCTTTATGTTGTTTCCATATTAGATTAATATTTTTTAAAGAAAATTCTATATAAAGAATCTAAGTATTTTTATTAATATAACTCAAATAAAAAAAAAGGAAATTCACTTAAAGATGAGAAGTTAAATGAAAAGAAAATATCTGATTACATATAATCAAAGTTATTTTAATCTCTTTTTTTATAAATGCATAATGATTTTGTTGGTTGATACTTTATGGAGGAAAAACATTAATAGTTTTTATATTTTTAATTGCCATAATAAATAAATATTTACTATCCCTTCATTGTTACTCAAAAAGATTTCGAGTTTGAGCATTAATGAAAATGAAAGTTATCTTTAGTGGAGAAGATTTTACTCCTCCAATAAATTTTTTCAACGGAAATCTAAATCAGTCAAGCCTCAACAAAAAAAAATAAAAATCGAACATCAAATGAAAAATTAAAAAAAAATGAAACTTTTATATTATTGAAATAGTTAAAAAAAAAAAAAAGAGTCAATATTTTAGTACCTATTTTAGTAAAACTATATCATGATAAAACTTATTTGATGTCCAATCTATTAGTGCATGTGACAATTTTTTTTCTTTGCAAAAAGAATTGAATATATATATATATGAGGTGAAACATTCAACTTTATTAAACTGACCTGCAGGACTCGTTTTAAATCTTTCTCAACTCAAAATTACAATTAGAGAAATAGGAACAAGAATTTAGATGAATATTATAAAGAGAATGTATTTTATTTTTCTTCACATAAAATTAAAGGTTATCTAATTTATATAAGTACATATATGTTCCTATTTTTTTAAATGGAAAAAAATAGTTAAGAGCGTTGACTAAATTTGAAGTCACGCACATCAAAAAATCTCACATAATTATTAATAGATAAAGAAATACTTACTACGATTTCAGAAGAAATATTTACTTATCCATCACAATCATCGTTGATTGTATGACATGCATTTTGAATGTACATAACTATTACTTAATCATTAATTAATTAATATGTATCTTTACTTTATTAAATTAATTAATTGGTTTGACTGTTGAAAAAGGAAAAAAAAAACTTAATTAAGGAGAATAGCAACAAAGTGAATAAAAAAGAAAATTTAGGGAGCGTTTGGTAATAGGGAAATAATCAAAAAGTATTATCTCAAAAATATTTACGTATAATATTGTTTTTTCTTATTTTTATTTTCATTTAAGGAACTTAATTTTCTTCTTAGAGAAAATATTTTTAAAAAATTTTAACCAATCAAATATAAGAAATTTGAAAAATTGATACGCAACGGAATGATATTTGAAACAATTTAGACGATATAAAGGTTTGCACATAAGACAGGTGTTGAACTAGTAGAAGGAGCGTCTAACATGTTGTTGCAGGCATTATTGCTTTTAGCATCCGCCCTCGATCTCATTCATAACATTATCGTTCTACAAATATAATTTCACTTTGTAGTTTCGTCTTGTAACTTTCTTTTCTCATAGAGAAGAAAAGTAGACTAGCAGGACAAAAGCTATCATACCATAACTTGATCGTCATTTCATACCTGAATTATATTTTTTATTAAATAAATCTGTTAGAGCATCATGACATTTCAAGACAGTAGACTTAGATAATTGATCAGAAGTTCTACCTTATTTGTAAAGGTTAGGACTTAGATATGTTGCTCATGAAATAGACGTTTAGGACAATTTAATACGGTGAAGTTGCTCAATTGACCAAAAGTAATTATGAGTCGTGAGAAAAAAGTTAAAATTTAAGATCGTTACCTATTAAATATAAGTTTGAACTTTTGCCCATAAAGCAGACATTCAGGACATTTTAAGACAATAAACGTGTTTAATTGACCATAAATTCTACCTTATAATTAAGAGAACATTAGAAATTATTTAGCGGAACAGAATTCAAAAAACTCACTTTGAGGAACTAAAAAGTGAAAATCAAAAACAGATTCATAAAACGACAACAATAACAACATACCTTGTGAAATATTACAAAGCGAAATCTAGAGAGGACAAAATCTATGCAAACCTTACCATACCACTTGGAGTAGAGAGGTTGTTTTAAAAAGATTCTCGATTCAAGTGAAACAAATCAAAATATTAATTAAAGAAACAACGATAGTGAAGAAAAATATGACAATAGCAAAGAAGTGCGGGGCAATATATGCAAGGAGTTTAAAACATAGTAAACAATAAATGATATCAGATTCCACAAGCCAAAGAATACTAAAACGATCACGGGTTCAAACCTTTTAAGCTTTTCCGTAATTCTAAAAAAAAATAAAATATCCAAAACAAGTGAGATTTTCGATCTGTGTGTCTGAAAGCAGTTCAAATAAAGATCATAAGAGTACGTCTATAAGGAAATTAAAAAGCATTTTTAATTTTAATTTTTCAATGTTTGATTGTTCAAAATATTTTTCTAATAAAATAAATTTTTTTAAAAATAAAATTTTAAAAAAACTTCACACTGATTATCTCTTCATCACCCACCAACTCCCCACCCCACCCCACCCCACCCCACCCCAATCCCACGCCCACGAATCCCTCACTAAACTATCTAGTTGGAATATTCTATCATCTCTTTTATTTTTATTAATTTTATCAAAAGCTTATAGTGACAATGATAGGAGAATAAAAATAAATATAGCATTCCTTTCTTTTTTAAAACTTTTTAGTCAATTTGGCAACTAGAATGCACGTGACAGGACCACTTTAATAAAAACCTACGTCATTTATTAATTAATACGAAATATATATCTAATTGAATTCTAGATTTTCAATTAAGCAAATAAAATATTCTTTATCAAGAAGTATTTTATTTTCACAGTTCGAATTCAAAACTTTGAATTAAGAAACATTATAGAAATAGCTCTCGTAATGAAAAAAATAAAACTCTATAGCTCCTCGAGTTTAATTTGATCGGAAACTTTTAGGGTTCATTTGGTTAAGAAACAAATTATTCTAGAATAACTTATCTTAGAATATTTTCATCTTAAATATGGATAAAATTAACATTGCAATTTCAAAATAATTAATAATTAGATAAATCATCCCACAATTTTATCCCAACTAAATATAAGATATACAAATTCAGCACTCAATTAAAAATAGAGGATTTTATTATTTTGCAATATTTATTGGTGGTTTAAGTCAAACGTTTAATTAACATCTGATTAAGAAAAAATATAATTATAAGTAAGATTAAATAAATAAGATTTAATTTGGAGGTATTCTCAGATCCTTCTACTACGGATCAATTATCAAAACCCAAGAAAAAAAATGTGCCTTTAACGTACAGATCAAGAATTGAAAAAAAAAAAATCCTCATTATTAAACTTTTTATAAAATTATTTATGTTATTTTAATAGTTCTCTCTTTTTTTATATAGTAAATCTTTTTGAGAAAGAGATGATTAGACAGAATATAACGCGATTACAGCTTATCGAGGATATAATCTTAAATAGAAAGGCCCGACGAACATAAATTATAGTAGAAGGTTGCAAAGTAGGAGTGTTTGTTACGTTGTCCTTAATTACTAGTTGTCATAGTGCTACACATGTAGTTTCTTTTTCTTTTTTTTCTTGTTGATATATATGTTGTTTCGAGTAGATCGCATGTCGTAGTTTTTTCCTGTTGTTATTATCTGTTGTGCTATTTCTTATTGTCTTTTGGATCTCTGTTACATTTTTTTAGATTGTATTTTATCTTGAGTCGACAACCTCTATACTTCACCAGATCTCATTATATGGGAATATATTGTGTATGTGTATATTGTTGTTGTTGTAGTAAATCTTTTGGGGAGAGGTGATTAGACAAAATATAGCGCGGTTGCAACTTATCGAGGACATGATCTTAGATAGGAAGGCATGAAGAACACGAATTACAGTATAAGGTTAGGAAGTAGGAGCGTTACGTCGTCCTTATCAGTAGTCGTAGTGTTATATCTGCAGTTTCTTGTTCTTGGATTATTGTTGATATATTTTGAGTAGATCGATTGTCGTAGTATTTTTCTGTTATTATCAATTGTTGTGTTACTTCTTACTGTCTTTCGAACCTCTATTACATCTTTTTCCAGATTGTATTTTATCTTGAGTTGAAAACAGCCTTTATACTTCACCAGACCCATTACGTGAAAATATACTGTACATATTATTGTTGTTGTAGTATATCTTCTGTGTTTCTTATTTAGTTTCAAAAATTGAATAACATGTATTTTTTGAAAATATAATTTTAAATAAATAGTACAATTTTTTTATGAAAAATGTTATAAAAAAAATCTCTTGAGCTACCTATAGTAATAACCTCTAATTAATAGTAGGGCTGCCCAACTAGTCTAGTTAATTTGTTCTATTCCTCAAATAATATATCAATGTCAATGTCAATTATTTTCGCAAAGGACAATTTTATCCATATGTTAGATAAGAACACATTTTTCTCACTATTGTATGTAGTTGTCATATTTTGACTATTCAACTTCCATCAAATTATATATACTAAAACATATATAAAAAACAAAATAAAAAATAACCATGTTTCAGCTCCTGTAATAATAATATTGTAACTCTTGTATTACATATAAATATAAGGAAAAAAGTGCAAAAAAATATCTATATTTTGGTGAAATTTACAGTTATGCATCTTAAACTTTGCGGGAGTCATACGATCCTCCCGAACTATTTTTTACCATATGTAACTAGCATATATTTGACACTTGGACAACTGTGTGTATTTCACGCACATTAAGCGCGTAAGAAAAAACTATTCGATAAGGGGCAAATATATATATGCCAGTTAAATACGGTAAAAAATAGTCTAGAGAGGTCATAGGATCCCCGCAATGTTCAGGGTGCGTAACTGCAAATTTCACCTAAGTACAGACATTTTTCGCATATTTTTCCCTAAATATAAATATTGACATTTTTCTCTACTAAATAGTATATTTGTTTAATGTATTAGTATAAGTTTAAATTATTTTTATATAGGGAAAATGTTTTATTATCACCTTGAACTATACGCAAAAAGATTGAGACACACCCGAACTTTAGGAGGGTCCTAGTACCCCTGAACTAATTTAAACCGTATTTTTGACAATCTTAGTACCTACGTGGATCCTTCAGTGTGTTGTGTCACGTATGTACCAAGTAGGCATTAAGGTTGTCAAAAATATGGTTTTAATTAGTTTAGAAGTATTAATAGGACCCTCCTAAAGTTCGGATGTGTCTCAACCTTTTCGCATGTAGTTCAAGATTGTAATAGAGTATTTTCTCTTTTATATATATCTAAAATGAAAATTGCATGTCATAATAATTTATCTTACCTTACAATATTAAACCTACCCTTTTACAATATGCCAATAGTTTACAAATATTCATAAATGACTTTCCTTGTAATTGACTTCAAATAATTTTAAGATTATTTAACTAATTCCAAGTTGGCAACCTATAGTCAACATACAAATTCTCACAAGCAACCTCTTTATATCATAAAACTATCACACAAAAAAAAAAATCATTTGAGTTGAATTCTTCATTGACAATTCAAGAAAAAAAAAATGTTATTTTCTTCATTTGATTCATTGAAAGAGAAGTTTATATCAATATTTGACAAGTATTTTGTGGCTAATCTTTGCAAAATTGTTCTATTATCAGGTGTTATTCTTTACTTAGCCTCAATTTTTCTATTCAAAGATTCAAATTGTTCATCATATTATGAGTTATTAGAATCTTCTAATAATAATAAGTCTCCACAAATTTCTCATTTTATTTCATCAAATGACACAAACCCCACTAATCTTAACCATATAGTTTTTGGTCTACTTGGTTCTGAAAAAGCATGGCACTATAGAAAAAATTACATTGAATCTTGGTGGAAGCCAAAAGTTACAAGAGGTTACTTGTTTCTTGATGTACCCCCTAGTGGAAATTTATTACCATGGTCTAAAAATTCACCACCTTATAAAGTTTCAAAAAACATAACAAAATTAGTTCAAGAAACTCACCATGTTGCACCAATTATGGCTAGAATGGTACATGGTATAAAGGAAATTTTTGATCAAGAACATGAAGGTGTTAGATGGTTGATTATGGGGGACGACGATTCGATATTTTTTCTGGAAAATATTGTTGATGTTCTTGGTAAATATGATCACAACAAGTACTACTATTTTGGGGGTCAAAGTGAGTATATTTTATCAAATTTCTGGTTTTCATTTGATCAAGGTTTTGGTGGTGCTGGAATTATTATGAGTTTTCCATTAGCAAAAGATTTTAGGCGGGGTAGAGGTAGGCTGGAGAAATAATGGAGGGAGGTGATTAGGCATGATATGGAGCAATTACAGCTTACGGATGACATGACCCCATAGGTGTGGAGGACGCAGATTAGGGTAGAGGGTTAGGGGGCGAGAGTGCATCGGTAACAATAGGGAAACATTCTTTATTTGTGTCTGAAGTTTCTTGTTCGTACTTCGTGGTGTTGAGTGTTGTGTATGGTTTCGGATAGAGAGTTTTTAGTATTATCTCGCGGCTGTAGCATTATCTTATGGCTAGTGATATTAGTTTATTTTGCAGATTGTACTAGTTTATATATATGCATTTATGTTTTATGTTTGTTATACTTATATCGGTCCTAAGCCGGATGTCTATCGGAAACAGCCTCTCTACTTCATCTGAGGTACTGATATGGTCTGCGTACACTCTACCCACCCCACTATGTGGAATACACTGGCTATGTTGTTTTAGTTTGACTTGTAATACTCGAATTTTCTCTTGCAGCTCGATGTGCGCGGTGACATTTCAGGATTATTATCGTCGCATCCACAAGCGCCGTTACTATCCCTACACCATTTCGATGTTGTAGAGTCGATTTTTCCTTCAATGAATCGTACACAATCAACAAAACACCTCATGAAAGCAGCAAATTTACGATCAATCTCGAATGTTACAACAAACAATATGCCACCATAGGTCTAGCAATTGGACATTTTCAGTATCATGGGGATATTCAGTTCATATTTACGAGAAAATTATGCCTAGGAGTCATTTAATTAAACCTATTCAAACATTTAGTGCTTGGGTTGCCAAGCCTGAGAATCCTCCATATTACATGTTTAATACGAGGTCGTTTGCAAATAATTCCTGTGAAACTCCTCGTGTGTTTTTCTTAAAATCTATCGGGGAATAGTGGAATAAAAACGAAATTACGGCCACGTATACCCGGTCGGCGGAGTGGCGGTTGCCGGGTTGTTCGATCGACGGAAACCATCCGGCAAATTATGTCAACAAGATTCAACTCTACTCTCGTAGAACAAAACGTACAGAGGTAAGTTTCTTTTTTCTTTTATTTTTTATATTTTGCATTTTATATAAAAATACATATCCATTCGATATCGAGCAGCACTATTTTCACACATGATCACTCAACTATTTATTTTCGACTATAATTATTAACTTTTTTTTTTTTCTTGCCAATTTTTTTTTTACAGATGGATAGATTTGAATGTTGTGATATTATTCACACAAGTGGTTCAAACAAGACACAAGTCAAATTGAGGGAATGTTTTACAAATGAGAAAATTGCTTAGTCAAATTATAGAATTTTATTTCTTTTTGTGAAGGGTACTGTAATGTTATGCAAATTCTTCCCAAAAAGAAATATAAAAAGCATTTTTTTTTCTTTAATTATATTTCAGTATTCAATACTCTTCTTTGAAACAACCTCTGCATACACTCTACTTTCCCCAAACCCCACTCGTGGAAATTCACTAGGCATGTTATTGTCGTTGTTGTTGCATACAAAACTCACTGGTTCGTTTAGTTTAGATTAGCACCGCATAAGACCTTGAAACTTCTACATGCATGGAAAAAGAGTTTTACGTACACATACATACGAAAACAATTATATCTATTCGAGCAAACTGACCTTAAATCTTGAATGTCTCTCTTAATAAATATATCTATGGCAATACATTGAGACTATAAGAGTTTTTTAGACGCAGAGGAGCTGAAAGCATGCCAACTCATATATACGTAAGAACCTAAGGTTAAGTGATAAAATTCATGTGTCATGCATCTGTTGATTTGATATACGAAAAAATCTCCATGTTCCATCTATAAACTTTTACTTTATGTCTCGAATAACAAATATGTAATAAAGCTCGAGCATTTTTTAAACACGTCTATGCTCTATATAATCTATGGCTTTCAAAATCTCATTACCTTTGCTTTCTTTAGGTATGTAATAATCCATTCCGGCTTGAAAAATCTTATCGGTTTCTTCCTTTTCTGTATGTGCTGTAAAAGCTATTATAGGAATTCGGATTCCATAACGCGCCTCTTCTTTCCTAATGCGTTTGGTTGCTTCAAATCCATTCATCTCTGACATCTGTCGCAAATTAAACAACAATATAATTGTTAAGTTGTATAAAATGACAATGTAATACTATCGATTTAGTTATCATGTTACCTCACAATCCATCAGAATATAATCAAATGGCGGTGAAGAAGTGGAAGGCCCTATATGGCGTCGATTACTGAGGCCTTCGCAAACTTTATCTACAGCTTCTCTACCATTTTTACATGCGTAAGTGGTTGCACCAAGCTTAGAAACCGCAATTCTGCAAACCATTAGTAACGTCGCATTGTCTTCAACCACCAAGATTTTCTTTCCCGTTAAAGGTAGCTTCTTACTAGAATCAGCTCCTTTTGCATCAACAGAAACATCTTGTCGTACTGGAGATTGTTGAATCTTGATTCTTGAAGTTGTCCCGTCCTTTATTTCCTGTGTAAATTTGAGGATATGATATAAACGAGAACCATGCAGTGGTTTTTCCATGACTATATCTGTTGAAGGTAGCTTGTCCTCGTCTAAGCCTGGTTTATCGAGCCAAACAACTCGTAGAGACACATTCTTAGGAAAGTCCTTTCGGAATTCAGCCATAGCACGACTCATTTCTCGTGTTAGTCCAACACCTGTGTCAATTATGATCGAGATGAATGCACTAAGGGGTCTGTCTAGAGCACTAAGGGGAATGTCCTTTGATGTTTCCGAGGACGAGGAGTTGTATGATGCAAGGTTGATTATCTTCTTTTTCACCTTCTTGAGAGTCTGAGAAAACTGCTCGTGTCGATTCACAACATGTACCTTTAAGCCTATTATGTCCTTCATGAATCTACGAAGAACTCGGCTTCTTTCCTCCTCTTTGATGAAAAGAATGACACTGGAATTTTCTCGTTTCTGATGGCTAGTGATACTATTATCACTTGCCACTGAATGATAATAGGAGTCACTAGATATATAACCTCCTCCCAATTGTGATTCCAAATCGTCTTCTCTTGCATAATCAACACGAATTGTTTGATGTTTGTGAGCTTGAGTCTGATCACATGCTAAGAGGAAAATGTTGAATCTGAAGCAGGTGCCCTTTTCACCAATGCCCTTGTCGACGATACCTATCTCACCTCCCATTAACCGAACCTGAAAAATGATCGTAAATAGGAAAGTAACGTGAGATATGAAGTAAGAAGTTCATCAAACAATGCCATGTGTTTCAGTAAGCAAACATATCAATACCAAAATGAGACTACAATAGCACAGATAAAACAAGAAACCCGACTCGATTAAAGCATAGCACGCTATTGCACCTTGCTAGAAAGAACAGTTGAACTTCCATTGGCCCGGGGTTAACAGGAAAATTCTTTATCCTTCATTTCTGTAAATTTTGTTCTATTTTATCATTATGCTTTGTTTCTCTTTTCTGAAGCAATGTCGCTAATTAGGCTAGTAGCTAGAGTTCTATGTTGCTCGGACTTACAAAAAATGTTAATGCACTCATGTCGAATCCTCAAAAAACTTACTACACACACAGCAGGAACTGTTAAGAGAATTGCAGGTTTTCTACGGAATCTATAAAACTAGAGGATCATTAATATGATTGGCCCTATATGTAGAATGCACGTATGGACGGACAGTTACAGTTCAAGACTAAGAAGCAGCACGTGTGTGTGAAATTGGCATGTATTTTGAAAGCAGAACACACTGACTCTAATATTGTATATTAAAAGATACACGTACCAACGACTGACTAATGCCGAGGCCTAAGCCAGTTCCTGCTTGTGATCCATGAACAGAAGTTTGATCATTCACTTGAACATAATTCTCAAAAACTGACTTGTGATTCTCTTTCGGAATTCCTTTCCCAGTATCATCTACCTCGAATGTGAACTCCACACAGTTGGGATCTTCCTGAAATGTATTCAGTACTCGCACTTCTGCTGAAGATTCATCGTTATGTAAACGTAAGCAGGACATGCAACCAATGCTAGTAATCCTTGTATTCGGAACAGGATTGGAGCTCTGATCAAAACCAAGTTTTCGAGCCCAAACTCGAAGAGTAATATGTCCTTCTGACGTAAACTTATCTGCATTCTGTAACAAGTTATTCAAGATTCGTTGCAATTCAATCCTATCTCCTTTAACACGAGAGAACCACGTGACAGAACCGTCACATGGATCTAGTATCACGTCTACATTCTTCATTGCTCCATTTGTGTAATAGATGCTGACGACATGTTCCAGCAGCTCTTCCATATCGAATTCTTCTTCTCTAAGTTGCTTCTTCCCTTCTTCAATCTTGTTTTGATCGAGAATCGAATTCAACATGTCTGTAGGAAAAGATCATAACTAGTTAGTCAAGTTATAGCAGATCAAACAAGTAATACACGTGAACGAGTAACCATATTTACATTATAGTTTCGATCATATATACATGTGCATGAAAATAAGATGGTCGATTGCTACCTAAGTTGCTTGGACTCTTCACTTTTGAAGCCGCACCCATGTTGAATTCTCCAAACATACACTATCTTTGGAGAATTCGACACGCATCCTCTGACATTTTTGAAGAGTTCGAGCAACATAGACTGCTACAACATGTTGAAATATAGTAATATTATTATTTATAAAAATAAGGACTAATGTTAATTAACAAGATGTTAGTCATTTGTTTGCGATGCATTGCCTTGAATATTATTGAGAAAACTTTATTTATTAATATAAAGATTCGATAAAAAATTCTAAAATATTCTTAATAAAAAGTAGATAGTTCTTCTTTTTTTTTTTTTAATTTAAAATTTGTACCTTTAAATTATTCTAAGTGAAATTACAACAACATCATACCCAATCTATTCTCACAAACTGGAGATCTGGGGAGGGTAAAGCGTACGCAGTCCATACCACTACCTCAGGTGAAGTAGAGAGGTTGTTTCCGATAGACCCCCGACTCATATAACAGTATAACAAACAACAACATGCAAGATCCCATATGACAGGTAATCGTCAACAAAAGTGGGACCTGCTACAACATAATATGCTAAAACAGCAGCATACTCAGTGTATTCTCACAAACTGGGGTCGGGAGAGGGTAAAGTGTACGCAGTCCATACCACTATCTCAGATGAAGTAGAGAGACTATTTCCAATAGACCCCCGGATCAAGACAGATAACAGTATAACAAACAACATGCAGGATCCCATATGACAGGTAATCGTCAACAAAAGTGGGACCTGCTACGGCATAATATGCTGAAACACTCTGCTACTATAAACATTTTTTTAGATTGTCAGCGTATATAAGTTAAATCACTAACCTAAAAGATCGTTCTTGCAAGATTCCATACGATCCAAATACTTCACCAGTTTGGATTCAGGCGACGCCTGAAGGCGACACATCCAAATCAATCCACTGATACCAGCAAGAGAAGCTCGAACATCATGATTTGCGCGAGCAGATGCAGTGGTTTTGTTCATACTAATCCTTTCAGCTTGCTGAGTTGCTTCCATTTGTTTTATAAGTGCAGCACACAGATACATTTCTCTTCTTGCTGCTCTTATTGCTAGTATCACAAAAGTAACAATGGAGATAGCCAAAGCAACCATCATTAAGATGATTAACATGAATCCAAATTTAATGGTCTTGTGATAATGTCTTTGTAGAACATCTTGTATATTGCCTGACATATACACCTGAAATTTAAACCATAAACAACAATAACGACATACTCAGTATAATCTCACAAGTGAGGTCTGACGAGGGTAGTATGTACGACAAGTCGACGACCTCCCCTTTACCTTTGTGGGGTAGAGAGGTCGTTTCTGATAAACCCTCGACTCAAAGGTTGAAGGGAATTTAACTACAACAAAATATCAAGATAAACAAAACAACAACAATGACATACGCAGTATTATCTCACAAGTGAGGTTTGACGAGGGTAGTATGTAGTATGTACGACGACCTTCCCTTTACCTTTGTGGGGTAGAGAGGTTGTTTCCGATAGACGCTCGACTCAAAGATTGAAGGGAATTTAACTACAACAAAATATCAAGATAAACAAAACAACAACGACATGCTCAGTATAATCTCACAAGTGAGGTCTGAGGAGGGTAGTATGTACGACGACCTTCCTATGTACGACGACCTTCCTTTACCTTTGTGGGGGTAGAGAGGTCGTTTCCAATATACCCTCGACTCAAAGATTGAAGGGAATTTAGCTACAACAAAATATCAAGATAAACAAAACAACAACAACGACAAACGCAGTATAATCTCACAAGTGAGGTCTGACGAGTGTACAAACGACCTTCCCTTTACCTTTGTGGGGTAGAGAGGTCATTTCCGATAGACGCCCGACTCAAAGATTGAAGGGAATTTAACTGCAACAAAATATCAAGATAAACAAAACAACAACAACGACATACGCAGTATAATCTCACAAGTGAGGTCTGACGAGGTTAGTATGTACGACTAGTCGACGACCTTCCACTTACCTTTGTGGTTGTGGGATATGGGTACAGAGGTTGTTTCTGATCGACCCTCGACTCGAAAAGAAGTTTTATAAAAGACAGTAGTAAAGGAAATTTAACTACAACAAAATATCAAGATAAACAAAACAAATGAAACAACAGATAGTATTAGTCTATGTTGCTCGGACTTTCCAAAATTGTTGTTGCACTCAGGTTCTCTAAAAGTCACTAATCGGTCTACATTTTTGAAGCGTCCAAGCAACATAGGTATTAGTTGATTCATTTACATACAAAATTGTCTAAAAATAGGAATTAAAGTATTAGTTGATTCATTTATGTACAAATATTGAATAACTTGAAGAATGAACCTAGATAGTAGCTCACTCAACTGCTTAAACTAAAAATAGTCCACGGATGTTTAATACATGATGTAACGTTACATTCTTGAATTCAATTCCTATTATTTTCTTACATTTTCGTTTAAGTTCTATGCATTGACAGTATAAAAGAAACGAAAAATAAATAAATACTAGACAGTACCTTAATTTCACCTTCAATTATTTTCACCTTGTGAACCCAAAAAGGTATCAATATAGAAGGTACCAATAGCATTATGAGTGACTGCATTTCATAAATGTTCAAAAAAAAAAATTAAGTTAGCTAATTATTTTTTAACTTTTGGTTAAATATTAAATTGATTAATAAATATTTTAGGATTAAAAAAACGTACCAGAACCAAACAAAAACAAACAGGCCTTGGCACATTGAATAAGCTTAGATTGATCATGGTTGAATGATATATCGCAGGTGTAACGTAGACAGTCTAACCTGATACAGAATACGAGATTTTACAGTTCGAATTCGCGACCTGAGAATTTACGGTTCGAACTCGTGAGCTATGAAAATAACTTCAAAAGAATGGTGAGAGGGAAGATAAAGAAAAGGTATTTTTCTTCAACTTAACTAGAAAAAATTTGCTCTAATTATTGAGCCTATATATATATATATATATATATATAAGGATGTTACTAGTTTAAAAAAGGAAAGAAATATATTACTAATACGAAAAAGTATAGTAAGTTTATACATGCAAATATTTTGTTTCCATATATGTCTTAAGATTTAAAGGTTTTTTTTAAACTCAAAATCTCTACCCTGGGGTTGGGGTTGGGGTGGGGTTAGGATAAGATCAAATCCATTTATTTAACAAACGGTTTAAAAACAAAGTCTAACAGAAATGCAAGGTAAGGTTGCGTACAATATACCCTTGTGGTGGGACCCATCCCCGGACACCGTGCATAGCGATAGTTTTAGTGCACCGGACTGCCTTTTTTTAACTTTTGATTCTTACGATGATGCATATACAACTTAACATAGAATTCATATTTGTTGCATCGTACTCTATTGTATGTCGTCTGTTTTGAGTAGAACTGTCAATACGGGTCGGCCCAACCCATTCGGGCTAACCCACATAGGCTTTGAGTTTGACGGGCCAGGCCAGGCTGACCCATCAAAATGATGGACAAAAAACACCAAGCCCACACCGTTACTTTGTGGGCTGCGGGCCGTACGGGCCAGCCCACCTTTTAAAAAATAATATTTTATAATTTAATTTTAGAATGTTAATAAACATAAATATTACCAGATAATATTACATAGTGTTAATACTTGTTAATCAAGTCTCCAACACCCCAAAAATACTCCTAACAGCGAAATTAAATAATTTTTTTACATGATGTCCTTCGAACCAAATAAAAATACTAACAAACAATCTAAATAGTTGCATGTATTTGACTTACGGGCCGGCCCACAGGCTAGCCCAACCCACATTGCTCAAGCCCCATGAGCCACAGGCTTATACGGGCTGGGCTAAAAAGCCCCGTTCTTAAATGGACTGCGAAAATTAAAGCCCAGCTCCATCAAATTACAAGCCAGATCGAGTCAGCCCAACGGTCCTGGACCATATTGACGGCTCTAGTTTTGAGCCGAAAGTCTATTCATAACTTACCTTCTTTAAGAAAGACTACTGTCTCCATACGTTCTATCCTTCTTAGTAGGTAGGAAGAAAGACTACTGTCTCCATACGTTCTATCCTTCTTAGACCCTACTAGTACCCCACGTATAACATTTTATCCGTCTTAGAGCCTACTTGTACCTCACTTATAGAACTCCGCGAGCTATGTTGTTTTTTTGTTTTTTACAATATAGGATTATTAATTCACTCATGGTAAAACTCTTCGATATTAAGTCATGTTTTTTGATAATCGTAGTGTCCAAATCAATTTTCTCGGGTGAAAATTGTTCTAATCCAGTTTATCGACCACTAGGCCACACCCTTGAATGCGCGTTCAAATCATGTTTGTCAATCAAGAAATTTGGTACTGTGACATGCAAACCCAATGACGATAACACATCCGGTCTCAAAAATACACTAACTCAACTAATCCAGATTCATCACGTCTACTAACTCGACTAATCCAGATTCACCACATCTTCTAACTCGATTAATCCAGATTCATCACATCAACTAACTCGGCTAATCCAGATTCATCACATGTACTAACTCGACCAATCAAGATTCATCATATCTACTAACTCGACTAATCAGATTCATCACATCTACTAACTCGACTAATCCAGATTCACCACGCGCAAGGCTCTACGAAATGGAGCTAAAAGCTAACAGAATACTCAATCGAAACGAAAAACAAATTCGGAAAATATACGAAACATTCTTCTGGTAATGATCATATTGTTCTAAACTCTTGAAGACAAAAAGAGTTTTAGTCTGCACTTTCCTCTTTTGGTCTATCTACATTCCAGGAAATTCATACGCTCCGCAGCCGGAGCAAAAAAGACACGGTTAATAGGACTTTCCGCAGTGTATCAAGCTTCCAGCACCCAAGAAGAGACCGAAAATCGCAGCACTTCCCAGCGTAGTTTGTCCAATGTATCGAATTTTCATCAAGCCGGGAACCTGCAAAATATTCACAAAGTTCATGTTGTGGCGAGCTAATAATATAGCTGGAGAAATCGAATAACAACGTAAGAAGTTGGACAAACTTGAGTACACAACATGGAACTTGGAGGATTCATGGAGGATTTCATAGATTACACTTGCATCTCAATCGCGACAAAGAGGAGGAAAAAATCATAGACATCTTGACACAAAGGTAATAACAACGTACTCAGTGTAGTCGCACAAAGTGGGATATGGGGAGGGTAGAGAGGTTGTTTCCGACGCAAAAGTAAAAAGGGCAGCCCGGTGCACTAAAGCTCCCGCTATGCGCGGTATCCGAGGAAGGGCCCCACCACAAGGGTGTATTGTATGCAGCCTTACCTTGCATTTCTGCCAAAGGCTGTTTCCAAGGCTTGAACCCGTGACCTCCTGGTCACATAACAGCAACCTTACCAATTACTCCAAGGCTCCATGTAAAGAAACAAAAAAGATCAAAAGCAGAATCCTTATTTTTAACCTACTTATAATCCAGAGGCAAAAACCAGAAATCTAAGTTGCGCGGACTGTTCACTTTCGATGCCGCACCCGCGTCGGATACACCCAAAAAAACACTAGTTTTGGCGAATCAGACATGCACCCGTTGACATTTTTGAAGAGTCTGAGCAACATAGCCAGAAATCGATTAGAATGAAAAAGAAAAGAGAACTTAATCAAAGACCCAAACCAAACCTAGATTATTTACATGCACTGCTTCTTTTGATAACGAAATTTACTTAAGAAGCGGAGAATTATATTGCCGTTAAATCTAGTTAGCAAATTTTTAAAGAAAAATAAAGAATGCAATAAGAGTCGAAGCTAGATTGCATACACAGATTGGATGAACTTACCTTGTATCGAACAGCCTCATATGTCCCATAAACAGCACCTACAAATGAACATTACGAATCAAATGCAGTTCAAATTACTAAAGCTTCTTTTGGGAATATCTAATCGAGACATTGCCGCCATCAAGCTAATCACGCAAACTTTTTGTCATTCTTATGAACCGGCGAAGGTAACTACACTCAATCGGTGAAAGTAAGAATTCAGTTATAAAAGAACCTCCTCCAAAAAATACATCACAAAGACAAAAAAGATTTATTTTTATCCACGTGCCTTAGCGACAAGTATTCTTACTTCTAACAAATCGAACCTTCCCAAAAGTTTCCTAATTTTCCGAAAGCATATGAGAGATATTTCTTGTAAACATATGCTCAATAAATGGCAAAGTCCCAGTCGTCGCCAACTAAGCAATAGGTAAGAAAATCTAAAAGAGAATTTCAAAATATACTTTAACAACTCCGAGTGACCCTTCATTCGAAATAGAAGTGAGGGATATACTTTCTTTACCATATATTTAACTATAACTCCTTTTACACGATCTACAAATCCCGATATTTTACTACTATTTGAGCTTATTCTCTTTTTTTAGTCTAAGTTGCTCGGACTCTCCAAAAAAGTTGCCGCACCCGTTTCGGATCCGTCAGAAATATACACTACTTTTGGAGGATCCGACGCGCACCCATCGGCATGTTTGAGGAGTTCGAGCAACATAGTTCTTAGAGCACCAAACTACACAAAGTGTGTTTGGTCTGTAAGTCTCTTTTCTTCCTTCCTAATGCGATAATTCAACTAGAATTACCAATTGTAGTACATCTATAATCCATTTCATAAAAGGTTGCTCGCGTTTTAATATCTTCGCTTATCAAACGGAAAAAGGGTTGCTTGTTTTTATTATCATACCTAATAAAAAACTGTTGCTCTATTTTATCTGCCGATGCCGATTAAGTAAAATCATATGTTTCTTTTCTATAATAGATAAAGTTACTAAGCAAAAGGACCCAAGGGCTTTGGTTCTAGTGGAATGAGAGCAACACGGGATGTGTCACAGTTAGGCACACGTCAGGTGTTCGAACTCTACGACAGATAAAAGAGTAGTATTTAAGTAGAAACGGGTAAAGAGGTGGGCGCATTATTCGCTAAATTTGAAACTATCTGCTACTGACCCTCGGGGATTTCTCAGCTATCAAAAAAGATAGTACTAAGCAGTAAGCAGCAACTTGACTAATTCCCTAATTTACCGGCTGTAACTCACTCATTTATATCATTGACCACATTATGACTACGTCCGCTCAAGCTTACGACTGAACTAATTCCGAAAAGCACCTGCTATCCCCCTACAACACAGATACAGGGTAACTCATCCATTTCGATACGCCGACCATATTATGGCTCTCCCCAGGCCAATTGACGTGCAACTCAACTAATTCCATGGGTAGCTTCTACCTCCCACCTGTGCACTTACCAGTAACTCAGTCCACGAAGACTTCGATAAATAGGGAAAGAATCAAATTTTCCCAACCTAAGACCTTCTAGCTCTCAACCACGTCAGCAAATCATCACTACTATAGCTTATATTACTCCATTTAGACTCATCTTAGACCAATATTTTATTTTTCCTTTAAAATAGTCGAATTTCTCAAGCTAATTTCATGATAAATTGAGAAAAATAGATGCTTTTTTCACAACAACATACTCGATGTAGTCCCACAAAATGAGGTCCGGGGAGGGTAGGGTACACCTGACGCTACCCCTACTTCAGAGATGGAAAGATTGTTTCCAATAGAACCTTAGCTAAAATAGATGCTTTTCTTATAACAACAACAAATGTACAAAATAAAGTCTCAGAAGGATAGAGTGTTCAGAGAACTTATAGGTAGAGAGACTGTTACCGATAGACCCTCCGCTAAAATGGATGTTTTTCTTATAACAACAGCAATAAAATACCCAGTATAGCCCCACAAAATAAGGTCTAGGGCAGATAGAGTATACGTAATACGCAGACCTTACCCCTACCTTCAAGGTAGAGAATGTTTTCGATAGACCCTCAGCTAAAATGGATGTTTTTCTTATAACAACAACAACAAAATACTCAGTATAATCCCACAAAATAAAGTCTAGGGCGGATAGAGCATACGTAATAGGCAAACCTTACCCCTACCTCAAAGGTAGAGAGATTGTTTCCGATAGATCCTTAGCTAAAATAGATGCTCTTCTTATAACAACAACAACAAAATACCTAGTATAGTCCCACAAAATGAAGTGGACCTTACCCCTACCTCAGATGTAGAGAAGTTGTTTCCAATAGACCCCTCCGTTTCAATTTGTTTGACCGACTTTTTTCATTTTAGTCTGTTTCAAAAAAATGACTTTTCCCCTTTTCATCAACTCTTTAATTCCAATTTTCAACATGACATGTTTAACACCAATAAGATTCAAAATTCTTTTTTTTATTTTCTTAAACTCAGTGTTAAGTCAAAACAAATCAATCAAATTGAAACGGAGGGAGTACTTCCCTTATATCAAATAAATACTCCATCCGTATCAATACTCTTGTGGTGGGTACTTCCCAGACATCGCACATAGCGGTAGCTTTAGTGCATCGGGCTGGCCTTTTTGACTCCATCCGTATCAATTTATTTCACGTACACTCCTTTTTTATTCTTTTCAAAAAAAAAAAAAATGACTCTTTCCCCTCCAACAACTTTTGAATTCCAACTTTCAACGTGACACGTTTAACACCATAAAATTCAAAAATCTTTTTATTTTCTTAATCTTCGCATCAGGTCAAAATAGGTCAATAATTAAAGCAAAAAGTAAGTTTAGTTAAATTACCAACAGCACCACCAATTGCACCACCAACAGCTACACCTGCAGTCACACGTGCCAGGCAACTATCTCTCTTCATATCTCTCTCTCTGAGCTTTGAGTTGGTTTTTGTAAAAATGGTTTTTCTCTAATTCTCCAAAGTCTAGAAATGGTTTATATATAGCTGGGCTTTGGGGGTTTTTGTAGACAGAAAATGACAAAAAAGATCCCTCATGTTTTAGGTAAGTTCACAATAGTCCCCTCAAATATATTAAGCACCTGTTTGGCCACAAATTTGTGAAAATTTGAGTTCTTTTTTTAATAACTGTTGCGCTCGAGTCAGTTTTAGCGCACCTCGATTATATCCACTAAATATCTATCACCTTCCACAAACAACAAGTACCAGATAACTCTTCGGGGGGAGGGGGAGAGATAACTCTTTGAGTTTTTTAAATTTGATAACAGTGGTGCTTGTAACAATAGATAACTCTATTCACTAGATCTAAGATATAAAATTTGAGTTTTTGAAGTTACATTTGAACTTTGGACATGTATTTTACTAGAAAAAATTGAAGTTTAGTGAGTTAAGATGAAATTTCTCCGAGTAAACTGAGCAAGTTTTTGAGAATTTGAAACTGAAATGAAAAATTGTTAACTAAGTCAGTAACGAGGACAGCCTGGTGCACTAAAACTACCGCTATGAGCGGTGTCGGGAAAGAGCCCCACCACAAGGGTGTATTGTACACAGTCTTACCTTGCATTTCTACCAGAGGCTGTTTCTAAGGCTTGAACCCGCGACCTCCTTATCAAATGAAATATTGTTAACTAAATAAGTAAAAGTATAAAAGACAATTGCTAAACATCTACTTATTCCACATATTTGCCAAACATCTACTCGTATCAAAGAAATTGATTTAACAAACTATTCTAGTTTTGTATACATAATCAAATAACGAGAATTAAAAAGAAAAAAGAGTACATCAATTTAGAAAAAATAGGAGGCAGCCCGGTGCACTAAGCTCCTGTTATGCGCGGAGTCCAAGGAAGGACCGGACCAGAAGGGCGTATTGTACGCAGTGTTTAAGACTGTAAGAGTCATCCATTGATCAAAGCTCAAAGCTGTGACTACATAGTATTGTCTGTTCAGATCCCTCAAAAAAGAATTAATTGCAGCTTCTTGTGTGTGTGTGTATGGACAATACAGCAAATTATTGTGACATAGTTTGTGCATGTCTGGCACTCTCTTTCACCATAGTCTTAACAAACAGTTCTCCTGCTCGGTAGGAAGATCGAACCTGGAGAAGAAACAACTCCGTTAGATCGCAAAGCTTACACAACTGAAGCAGTCGAAAAGAAGCTGCAAACTTCAAAAGCAGTCTAAAAGGAGATTGGTATTGGTGTAAAGGTCTTACCAAGGGACCGCTGGCAACATATCGGAAGCCAATGGACTCGCCGTATTCCTTCCAAAAAGCAAACTTTTCAGGGGTAACAAATTCTTTGACGGTAAGATGTAATGGGGTTGGCTGCACGGAATGAGAGGTTACTTCGTTAGTCTAAGCTGCTATGAGCCTCAGAGAGGAGATACGACGAAAAGAGATACAGCATCAGTGGATCACAAAATTCAAACATCAAGAACAGCGAAAACTAGTAGGCCATTCAATAAGTCTATGTTGCTCGGACTCTTCAAAAAATGTCGACGGGTGCCTGTCGGATCCTCCAAGAAATAGTGTATTTTTGAAGGATCCGACACGGCTGCGGCAACATTTTTGGAGAGTTCGAGCAACTTCGCTATAAGTAGTTACATAGAATTTGAACCAGTAAAGCCATTTTGTATCTAGAGGTTGAAAACGGGTACTCTTTAGCTCACCTGTAAATACTGACCCAGTGTCAAAATATCGACATCTATGGCCCTTAGATCAGCCATGGCTTCCTTCAGCTCATCATCAGTTTCACCAAGTCCCAACATGATAGAGGTTTTTGTTATCATCCCTTTCTTATCGAGTTTTGCATGTTTAAGCACAGATAGACTTTGTTCATACCTGCATTATCCGATATGAAATTATTTAGCATCTCATACTAGTAATACGATCACTTGATGGCACGCTCCTTATCATTATCACTATTCTAGGGACAAGTAGCACACAAGTTTATAATGATGTGCAGTCAATTCATGAATTCTTGAACAAATTGTCGATTAGTTTGTTCTGGCAGAGGAAATTACGCTCAACGTCTAGAATTTATCATTTCACACTTGATATATAAAAATAGAACTGCTTATTTGACGATTAGGAGGATCATTCGATGATTAGGAATATCATTCTACCACATAAAATTACATTCATCGGAGAGGAGTAGCTTGACTTGGCGCAAAATCCAGTTTTCTGATTGAACTTTGCATTACCAGTGTGGACATCCATCAGACGATAGATGATTGTCTGATTACACTATATTCAGTTTTCATGACATATTTACGTTCCAGACTTGGAACTGATATTAACCAGATATCAGTTGAAATTCCCTATAACATTTATCCATGTTGAGTTATTGTATTAGAAAAAACAAAAAGAGTCAATTGTAAGTATGAACTAACTCTACTTCTGGGATGGAGGGACGGACAGATAGATGGATGGAGAGAGTCGGAGAGAGATTCATTTAGTTATGATTGGATTTTCCCACTTAGTTTGTCAGGAACGTAATTGAGAGATCTTAGCTAATAGTCAACTTTCTTCATTAAGCCATTGAGGTCCTTTTTCCCTTTGACATTCTTGGCAATAATAGCACAGTGTTCAATGAAGAAATATCAAGGTCCAACGATGAGACTTCCATCAATTTGATGCTTAAACTGCTGGTCGGATAACGTGATAAAGTATCGACTCTCATTGAGTCTTGCTTGGAATACCAGTCATTCTAGAAGTTCTAACTCACAGAACTTTATGCTTCCCAGTCTTTGAGCTACCTTTCCTAATCAAAATGGCCACTCAACAGCCAGAAAGTGACTAATGCATCTCTCAACCCAAAGGTTCATTGCATCTGAGAGAGTTTAAACTTCTCCCCGGGGTACTAAGCATACGTATGCCAGAGGGTTATTCATGAACAAACGTGTTAAATGTAGATCCATGTGCTTTGCTGGGTACTGGAAAGATTTTGCTCAAGGTCCGTAACTGCTTGTTTCTGGTATAATAGGAAATTTCTAATTGTGTTCGATTTTCTCCTGGACCGTAAAACACTTTTAGCAAGAGGAGCACTATCTTTAGATGCTTATGGATCTCATGCATACACATGATTGCTTTTAACCTTGGAGGAAAGGCATATTATGAAATGTTTTGCAGAGAGGTGCGGAGACTAAGATATGATCTTTTAGCACATAGGCTCAAAATTTCCATCGAGATGCATAACGCTAAAAAAAGGAAATCCATTAAGACACATCAGTTAGCTAGTGGTATGTCCTGATAGCTTGGATCGCCGTACCCCCGAGGCCCCGACACTGTCTTCCATGTCTCTTTCTTCTCATGCTCCACAGTTAACTCGTTGTAGTACGAATTTTGCTTAGACAAAATCATTATTCATGAAACACCAATAGAGCTTTGAGTCGAAACTTAAAATTCAGACCTAAAGGCGAAACCTACAACCGAGCAATTGCACCTATTCACTTCAGCCCCCTCCCTACCCCTTAAGAAAGTAAATGAGCCTCTTCCCAATCCTTAGCACAATTAATGAAGGAAGAAACACTCTCTGTCTCGCAAGTACTATTCCTTACTAAATGTTTGGTAACTCGACAAATGGAAGAATAAAGGTATATTGATCAATATTTCGGGTAAGAATATATACATCTAATATCTGGCCAAACCCACCGACTGTATAAAAGAGAGTAAATGACAAAAAATAGGACTCTTTTTTTAAATAAAGAATAGGACTACTCATGGCACCAAACAGAGAAGCAGAAAGTTTTCAAGAACTTACCCTGCCCTAGGATCTCTAACAATACGTTGAAGTCGTTTCACAGTCTCGATGTTGTGTGCAAAAACGTCTAATCCAGAGTGAACTAGAGTAGACACGGCACTTAGATCACCACGGAAATCAGAAGTTAAGCACTCGACCATGATATCAGGCTTGAGCAACTGCGAAATCGTATAAGCATAAATCCTGTTAGTTGCAGTTGCTCCAATTGTGTATCATGAATAATTATGCTAGTAATAACAATAAGCTCCGTACCTTCATGGCTTTGACTGTTTCAGCAAAGTGGCCACTCCCTCCATCAGGTATATCGTCACGATCAACACTAGTTAAGACAATGTAATCCACACTACAGAAGAAATACAAGTTAACAAGGAACTATAATTCTTATAGCTCATACACAGAGCCAATAAAGGCAAGAAAAGCTTCTTCGAGTTAATGTACTAGCAATTGGTAATCAACAAAAAATGCTTCAAGTTTGCAACCAAAAAGTAGTAATATTTTTTAGTATATATCTGTTTGATCAGAGTTTATTTTTCATCAGACAACCTAAAAAAAGCCATTTCAGATTGGTACTCCATTTTTGAAGCTATAAACTATGGTTGATTCTACAAATACAAGCACAACGCATATGAATTTTGCTAGTGACTAAAAAAAAATACTGGTTAACAAGCCATCAATATTAATCAATCAACTACACATCAGCCCCAATAGTCGAGAAAGGCTAGATGACTCCCCTACACTTGTTCCACTCTACTGGGCCGATGTCATTCCAGTTCTCAATATGTCGTCTAAATTTCACACTTATCCCCCAACTATAATAGGTGAAAATCCTATTTAAAATCTCTATATGGGCTGTTTCATTTTAGTACTCAACCCTTTCTAAAAAGCTAGAGAGTTCTATTAATCAGGAGCGGGGATAGAGTTCTAGCTAACCCTTAAGAAACCGACTTAATATGTACAAATAATTTATCAAGAACCGATTATGCTACCTTTTCTAGAATCCAGAACCCAAAAACTCAAAATGTGGATTGCCATGGCTATAAATTACACCCTTATCAATTTAAGATTTTCTTTTTTTTAGGAAAAAAAAAAAAGACCTATTGTACCACAACAATGAACAACATACCCAGTGTAGACACACAAAGTGGGGTCTGGGGAGGGTAGAATATACGCAGACCTTACCCCTACCTCAGAGATAGAGAGGTTGTTTCTCTTAGACCCTCGGCTCGAGGAAAACAGTCCAAAACAGTTCCAAAAAAAATGAAGTGACGGAAGTACAAGAAACAACATATAATAACAGAGGTCGTTCCCAATAGATCCTCAACTCAAGGAAAACAGTAACGAAAGTACAAGAAACAGTACATAATAACAGAAGTTCCCAATAGACACCCTTGACTCAAGGAAAAACAGTAGCAACAGTACAAGAAACAACAGATAATAACATAACAAAAGCACAAGAAACAACACATGATAACTAAACACAACACCTAATGTAAAGAGCAAAACTTTATAGACACCAAGTGTAGAGAAAAAAACTTTATAGACAGATTAAAATGTTACCCCCAACTAGCAATAGCTTTAGCAGTGATAACAGGTCCAAAGCATTAGGAGGAGCAGGATTTCTACTAGTCTTAACAGCACAAAATCTACATACCCTTGTACAAGTATCACCAAGAAGCATAATTGTAGCAGTAGCAATACCATCTCCCCCACCATTCCAACATTCTCCAATATTAAGACATTGAGCTTCTTCACAAACAGTGTTCAGTTTTAGCCCAGATAGTGTCCCTTTCACCTCTTCATATTTTTCCCCTTGTGGTGCTTTTTTTCCTTACCAAACTGGTTTCTTCAGCCCCTCCCCGTATATGGCCCCACTCCGCCATAAAAAGAAGTAATGCAAGTACAAGAAACAACAGATAATAACAGAGGTCATTCTGGATAGATCCTCGACTCAAGGAAATACAGTAATGGAAGTACATGAAACAACAAAAGTTTAACAGAGGCCTTTCCTTATAGACCATTCCTTATAGACCCTCGACTCAAGGAAAAACAGTAACGTAAGTACAAGAAACAACATATAATAACTAAAAGATCGAATTTTTATAGACAGATTAAAAAATTACCCCCAACTAGCAATAGCTTTAGCAGTATTAACAGGTTCCATAGGATCAGGAGGAGCAGGATTTCTACTAGTCTTAACAGCACAAAATCTACAACCTCTTGTACAAGTATCACCAAGAAGCATAATCGTAGCAGTAGCAATACCATCTCCACCACCATTCCAACACTCTCCAATATTAGGACACTGAGCTTCTTCACAAACAGTGTGAAGCTTAAGCCCAGAAAGGGTCTCTTTCACCTCTTCATATTTCTCCCCTTGTGGTGCTTTTTGCCTTAACCAACCCGGTTTCTTTACATTCGGATCTCGACCAGTGTAAACCGAACCCGACCCATTTAAGACTGGCGAATTGGGTGTCAGTTTCAGTGATTCACAGCTAACGGGTTGTCGGGTCGACCCGATTCTTCCGCTTTGCCTGACCCGACCCGGTTTCTTTACTGCTGGATATCTCACTGAATACAGCTCCATTCCGCCAGGCGACATCGAACCATTTGAGAGAGTCGAATTGGGTGTCAGCTTCATCGATCCACAGCTCATGGATCGGGTTGACCCGTTTCTACTGAACCGACCCGGTTTCTTTACAGCTGAATTTCTCACTGTATACAGCTCAATTCCACCAGCTGAAATCGACCCATTTGAGAGGGGCGAATTGGGTGTCAGTTTCAGTGATCCACAGCTAACGGGTCGGGTCAGATTTCCTCCGTTTTGGATCCGACCCGGTTTCTTGATCGACCCATTTGAATTTGATGAAAAAATTTGAGAAAATACTGGAGATGATGAAGAACAAGGCATTAAAGAAATGAAGAATATTTTTTTTTTCTTTAGAAATGAGAATAAATTTTGTTAATTAATAAAAATTGAAGGAAGAAATGTTGGGTATGGCGGATTAAATTATGGGATTCTCCATTGTTGTCTCCGCCGAATTAGACTTACTATTTTAGGAAAGCGTTTTTTTTTTGGGTGCAAATAGGAAAGTGGTTATTTGAAGGTTTTAAACTTTATTTTTTTTCAAAACTTTTCATTGTATATCATATATGACAATAAAATCATTAATAAATACTTGAGAAAAAGGACAAATATTCCCTTCTACTTTGCAAATTTAGAGTTAGGCCCTGCGTATCGGTCAGTTTAGTTTGATTTTGAAAGTTATCCATTATTAGTTTGTAGATACGTTAGATCATTAAAGAGTTATTAAAATATTAATTATTAATTAATTAGTTATTAATTGTTATTGATTCAGTTATTAGGTTAACCTTTAATGAATAATATATCAATTTTAAATCGTAAAATTGAGGAATATATGTATGTCTTTTTTTCCAACATACTTTGTCCAAGAGATTCGAAGATGTAAATGTAAATTTGCTAAAATTTTTCTATATAGGTTTGAATTTGTTTTTTCTAATTTTGAAAAGAGGTATTCATCTATCTAGGAAGATTAATCGGGTTCTTTCTTTATTGTTATTTTCTTTCATCTCGAGTTTGATGTGTTTATTGAGGTCTTGATTAATTAAAATACACATTGCGTTTAAGGAAAAAAATACTTTCTAACAAAAAAAGTTAAAAGTTACCTATGATGAATCATCTTACTTCATAACTGTATTTGACCGTTCAACTAAAAATAGTTATATATAACGGCTAGGCCTCGGGCCCACCACCAGAACCATAGGTTATAACACACCGATTTGAATCGAAAATGATCTGTTCGCGCCGTTTCACTCATTTGACCACCCAAACAGTCTCTCCCACCCCAAAGGTCCACACTTCCCCTCTCCTCAGCCTGCCTGGGACCCCCAAAAATTATATTATTAATTATTATAATAATTAATAATATTGTACACGATATGAATCTAAATACTTTTATTATGCCTTTTCAGAATTACCCATAGAAGTTGTACAATGAAATAGTATTACTAATAAGCATCAATGAGTAATATAATTCTATAATTTAACTAAGCAATTTTCTCATTAATAAAGCATTCCCTCAATTTGACTTTTGCCTTCTTTGAACCCCTTGTGTGTATAATATCACAACATTCAAATCTATCCATCTGAAAAAAAGAAAAAAGAAAAAAATTAATTAATATTTATGTTTAATAATTGTAAGTCAAAAAGAAATATACAAATCATGGTAAATTGTAAATAGTTAAATATAACATGTCAGTATTTGATGTTTATAACAGAGCTTCGTAAAAAATAAGGAAAAGAAACTTACCTCAGTACATTTTGTTCTAGGAGAGCAGACTTGAATCTTGTTGACACAATTCACCGGATGATTGCCGCCGAACAAACAACCCGGCAACCGCCGCTCCGCCAACCGGGTGTACGTGCAGAGGCGAAGCCGGCCCTCTTTAGGGGTTCGTCCGAAAAAATATACTACTATTAAACCTATAATACGGAGGTTTCATAAGTGCTGTAACGCAAGATTTAAAAACAACAAACATAGTATACTATAATAAGGTTAAATTATATTAATGACATAAAATTTTGTGTATGTGTATTGTCAGTGTTATAAACGGACAGGAATAAGCAAAAGAAAAATAAGAAGAACACACACATTTACGTGGAAATTCTCGGCGGAAAAAATCACGGGCAGAGGCAGAGGAAATTCACTATGAAGGAGAGGAATACAAGGTGGAGACGACAGTCTCAATTTCATACGTGTATATGAAAACTGCCCGAAACAGTCCACCAAACGCACTTATATAGTATGTGCATACAAATAAATTCTAAGCCCAAAAACATACGGCCCGATCCTTCTGCTACCACCACAGACCCTATGAAAAATCACAACCATGGGTCGCACCGCGAACTTTTCAAGGCCGAATCAACAAAATTCGGGTCGCAAACTCTAACAGTCAATATATATAACTCAAATCCTGATTTAACTAGCGTTTTCAACTTGCGCCCGTTAATATTTCTTAAGAATCAAAGCAACATAGATGAAATCTCACATCTTCACCGAACAAAGATATGTATATATCGGTCAACTCGATATAAGTAAAATAATATTTTTGAAAAGTTCGAGCAAGATTGAAGGTAATTTTTTCCTATATTGCCATGCATTTTTAGAACCAAGTAAGCCAAAAAGTAAATGGCTAATATTTGTGGGATTTTTCAAGTGTTTATTATTATTATTATAAGATTCTAATAATAACTCATAAGATGATGAACAATTTGGATGTTGAAATAGAAAAATTGAGGTTAAGTGAAAAGTAAACCTAATATTAGGACAATTTTGCAAAGGTTGGACACAAGATATTTATTATGGTAAATAAATTAATTTTATTTTAAACAATATATATATATATATATATATATATATATATATATATATATATAATTAGCATATAATTAGCTATGAAATTCATCCTAACTAGCTCATAGAATAATTCCAAATCGAATCCTATTTATTTAATTTACTTATAAATTATAGTTATAATGTTTCTTAATCAGAAACAAATTAAATATTTGACTTAAATCACCAATGGATATAGTGAGACAGACTGGAATTCTTTTATCATTAATTAAAAGTTTTAGGTCAAAACTTTAGATATATAGATTATTGTTATAGTGATGCGGGAATGATCTACAAAGTGCTAAAATAGTCCACAACACAAGGAAAAACCGAAAGCAAGATAGAGATAAGTCACAGTAACAACACAAATACACGAGATAAAGAAGACAAGAATCAAACAAACAAAGTGAAATAAGATAAGGGATAGGCAAGATGACATAAGATCTTACGAAACAATGAGAACCAACACGTGTATTAAACGAAGAGACCCTCAAAGTCGCAATAATCAAACACCAATCTTCTTACGGTGACCGCCAAGGGAATCAACTTACCTCAAGAACCACCGTTTCTAAGCAAATGTCAATATTGGCTTTTCCAAGCCCTAAACTGCAATAGCTTTTCCAAGCCTTAACTAAGACTACACTAAGTTGTTCTACTCTCAAAGAGAGGACTTCCAATGTTTCAATATTTCATCATTCATAAAAACTAGTAAGAAAAGACCTAAAAGAGACTATATATAGCCTAGCTTATTACATGGCGAAATAACCAAGACACCCTTAATGACCAAGGGGTGGCCTTGGTGTATTGAAAAACACTATGAATTGTCCAAAATGCCCTTAAGGCTAAGTGACCAAAATGCCCTTAATGAAGGGAGCCAAAACCGTGAACCAACAAAGTGTGGTCCAACCCAAGAGTCCTCAAGTCTTCAAGGGTCCAAGCAATCTTTCACACTCGGGTTTGTCCAATGGCATGCTCATAACGACCCCTCCAAGCATGATCCCGTGCTCTCCATACGACCAAAGCTTGATTCTTCACGTAGTGGCTTTGAAGGATATCATCGAAAGCTAAAACAGCCATTTGACTTGTATCACATAGGGATTTAAATAGTGAAAATAAAAAAACTCTTAATAAATTTCCTTAATTAAAACCAAGTCCTAACTACATACGTATCTAGAAAGGTAAACAAAGTAGCTACTGTCAGTGTCATTACTAATGAGATCCAAATAGATTTTGTTTAGCCCGAGAAATTGTTCTTTGCTCAAATTTACAGTTTATGAAACCTTGTAATACAAGTTCTTTCCTCTAACGATGGCTACTTCCTATTCAAGTGCCACTTATCTTAACACAACTCGGGCTAATCTACTCCGAGCCTAGCTAGACCTGGTGAAAGCAATCAAGCCAAAGCCCCTCCTTTCCGGTCCGGCATCAGTACGACACCTGAACTCGAAGCTACGGTCAGATCCGATTGGATCTGGTCCTATCTGACCCAACCCCGAAACTTAGAACGGCCGGCTTGTTTGGACGATAGAACGGGGAGAGGGGAAGTCGTGTTTATTCTCTATCCGGGCATTCTCGATCGAACAAAAGCCGTTTGATCCCATATTAAAACGCGTACTCTTCGTGGTCGTCCCTCAGCCTCCCGCACCCATATTCCTAAACATCTCTTAGAGGAAAATAAGGATAGCTAGTCACGGATAATTTTCTCACCTACATGGTATACGAATCTAAGACTTCCTAGCTAGAGGCTAGACGGTGTGGTAAAGGATCTCGCTCGAAAGAGACTCTTCACCTACTCAATTGGAATGACTCTTACCCTTACTTATCTCTCGAATCCTTCCTTAGTTTTGTACTTATGAAGTTTTGAATCTCGAGCAAAATTTTGAACCCCATGAATCGTTTAAATTAAATATTTTAGAACTTTGTTAAGAAACTCAAATTTTCATATTAATAAATAAAGTTTTTATAATAAAATTCAAGGTAATGCATTACAAATAAATGACTAATATCTTATTAATTAAAGCTAGTCCTTCCTTTTATAAATAGTATCATTACTATGTGAAGTTAAATTCTCAATGTCTTATAAAAATACTACATTAAAAAAGTAGTACATAAAAACAACAAAAATAGAATTTTGTTATGTGCATATATCTAAGTCTCGTGTTAATATAGGTTTAGGCCACTAATTTTATTGAGACGGTCTCGAAAGAAAATTTGGAATACAATGTCATTCTTTTCCGTAAAGAGAAAAAAAGAAGTCGTGTTCTTCGTAGATTCATGGTGAAGACACTGCGTTTAAAGGTACATGTTGTGAATCAACACGAACAGTTTTCTCGGGTTCTCAAAAAAGTGAAATAGAGTATAATTGACTTTGCATCATACTACTCATTCTACTAATTATCTAAAAGATTAAAGAAAATTTTACTCAGGGCTCTGTGTGACATAATCTCAGCAGGGGATCGGACTTGGTTCAAAGAGTGCAGTTATAAAAGTCAGAGTCAGCTTGATCATAATTGACACAAGTGTTGGACTAGCACGAGATATGAGTCGTGTTATGGCTGAGTTCAGAAAGGACTTTACAGGTATGGGTCCCTCGAGTTGTTGGACTCGATAAACCAGGCTTAGACAAAGATAACCTAACAACAACGTACCCACCTTCAACTGATATAATAATAACGTATCTAGTAAAATCCCAAAATTTATAAATCAAGCTTCGATGAGGATAAGCTTACGGTTAGATTTTCGATTTAACGATAAGAAAATGCTCATAAAACAAATATCAATTTGACGCAATGATTTTCAACGTTCATGACATATGTCTTGCAGTGCTAAATTCCACAAAACAAAAAATCCACTAT
>NC_061122.1:231534161-231650456 GCF_002878395.1 Capsicum annuum | reverse complement strand
AAGGATCCGACACGGTTGCGGCCACATTTTTGGAGAGTCTGAGCAACTTAGATTTGCAGTGCAACTGTACAAGTCATGTTTGTCTGCTACTTTAAAGACAATCAACTATAATTCACGATGCCGGACTCAGATAATGCATGTTTAAGATGTTAAAGAACCAACCCCAAACGAGTTGTACTGTAGCCCTCAACTTGGGAAGCTTGTTTGAAAGGGCAAATCTTGTATGTGTACCTGAAGTATAAACATTTGTTAGTTTCCGCTAAAGAATAACTTAGTAAAGATATTCCTAAAAAGTAAAACGTTAACTAAAACTTAGATTAACAAGATAATGGAAGATTTATCACTTGTTCTCCTTGCTCTCGAAACATTGACCATGGAATGAATAGAATTCCTTCTCCCGTCCTGCAACAGACTACTGGTTCAGCAATAAGCATTGCGAGATCATTCACCTTCTTAGAGAAGGTATGTTATAGAAGAATGTTAATAAAAACAAGCACGTGAATTTCTATACCAAAATCTTGTTTCAACTTTTGCTTCAAGCTAGATAGCTTTGATTCGATTTTTGTCAACTTAGCACTCGCCTCATCGTACTCTTTGCGTATGCTGTCAGCATCTATGAGAGCAAAAACGAAACACCATACATCATTTTCCTTCTCATTAGACTTTTCTTTTCTTCTCATTAAAAATAAAGAGCAGAAAATTGGATGAAACCTCAGTTACTACCAGAAATGTTCACTGGAGTGCGGAACAAATTGACAGACCGCAAAATTCTCTTTACAGTTTGTTGTATCTTCTCCGTCCACGAAGGACTAGTTGTGGTTGTGGTATCTGAATAATTAAAATATAATCAATTAAATAGTACTAGCTGTAAGCATCAAATGCAATAGAATTATTTTCCTGCATACCTGCAAAATCAGAATCATCATCAGAATCAGAATCGGACTTATGAGAACTTGAATCATGGTCCTCTCCAGCAAAATCATCGACTTGGTCCTCGCTGTCATCATCGTCATACTTGTGTTCATCATCATCACCATACTTGCGGTCATCAACATCAGAATCATATCCAGGATGCTCCTCTTCATGGTTATCAGATAGCGCCTCATCATGGTCGCTATCTGTACCAGCACCAACTGACTCAGTTTCCTTTTCGCTCTTTTTTCCTAACCAACGAGAACCAACCACACGACCTAACTCTTCGTTTGACAGTGACTCTGTATTTTCAGTTGCATCTTTCTCCTAAAAACATAAAAATGAGTCACGGATTAAGGTTGTTAACATCGTTGAACAAAATCTGCGACCATTATTCTCATACCACCTTAGTACACAAAGCAGATATACATGAGCACTAAAATTAGGTCTCTCTAATGCACTAGAATTCGGTACATGCAATTACTCCAAAGCTACAGTAAAAACAAATTATACAACCTTACTCTAGCGCCCCTCAATCCCATATGTATTACTCAGTCAAGCCCTTAACTACTTCTAGTGCTATCCATCCAACAGTGACAAGTTCCATATGCTTTTTAGCCCTTTGCACATGAAATACCAACATATAACCACAATCAAGAATGAACAGGAAAAAAGATCTTGTATAACCACTACAACACCCACCCACCCCTTCCCCCGGGGCAGGTTTCCACCTTTTGTTGGGAACTTTGCCTTGGACGGGACTTGGGTCTCAAGATTTTTCTTTTTAAACGTACAAATACTATAGAAGTACACTAGGAATTTCACTTCTGGTGCAGGTTCCTAAGATCACCGGTTTAACCTCCTCATGCTACTCTGACTGACCTAAATATCGGTCCAATTGCATTAAAGATCTCCCAGTTTCAAAAAAAATGCATTAAAGATCTTATGCTCATGAAGAACTGAAATGTGTAGCTTGACCTGGCTTTGAGCATAACTCAAAACTGGAAAGTTGTTCAATTGTTAGAGAAAAGTGTGTAATAAACACATTTCATCATTGAAATAGCAGAATATGCACTCCAATTCATAGTTGACGAATGATCAAGACACTATATACCTACTACACAATGACAGGTCTACCTCATCCCAAACAAATTGTGCAAAGCAATGTGCCTTTGGATAGAGACTTGTAAGTACTTATTAAATGATCACAAACTGCTAAAAATTTGTTTATCGCAGTAATGCAAGTTATTCAGGAATCCACACTAAAAAAATGACCTCCACGTTGTGAACCTCAACTTCATTCAACCACCACCTTTTCCTAGAACTTCACCACATATTAGCATATTAAATTACACTGCTCTAATTATAGTTCAAAACTTTATTAAAAAATTAAAAAAAAAAAAATGTACACTGCTTCTGGAGAAACTTATCAGAAGCAAGAATTTCATATTAGATTGAAAGAAATTAGGTCAAACCAATTGAAATAATTACATAGCTCCCAACATAGACAAAAAAGAGTGAAGATAGAGATAGAGCAAAAGAGGAGTTTTAAATCAATAATAGTACCTCATTTCCACTACTAACATCAGCTTTATTATTGTTAGGGGCCGGCTCTTCTTTTATTTCAGGATGCTGTACAAAATGAGATGCTGGTTAATCATGATAAACCCCAAATACTTTTTACAATTTCATATGGGATGGAACTTGAACTTCTCAAGGACAACAAACCTGAGAAGATTCTTTGGGCACCTGCTCTGCCTCGTCTACAGGAAACTCATCGTTCACGGAATGGTCACTATGCTGTTCTTCATCTGCAGCTTTGTCATGGCCTTCTACCGCATCCTGATATAAATAAATATATTACATAAGTACTAGATCAACAACAAAAACACATAAAGGAACTAGATCAACAACAAAAACACATAAAGGAGATTTTATTTTTGACCAGAAAAGAAACATACAAGAGAATTTACAGCACTAAATTTGGAGATAATTTATATTGTTGATATACGAACATTTAAAGTCAATTCCGCATTTACTAATAGACCATATCTTCATGCTCAAGGTCATTTAAATCTCCAGAAGCATGCACAGTTCTAAATCTCTCGGGAAGTGAAAAGTTTTATTTCAAAACAAAAATAGTACTCCTCCCTGGAGCCAAATTTGCACATCCCACAATGAATTACGGAATTTTATCAAAAAGAAAAGTACAAGGCATAATAGGGCATAACACTTCTCAGTCACAAAAACCAAATTAATTATGCTGCATATCCTTGTGAAAGAGAATTCTAAAATAGATTCACCACTAAAAATAGAGAAACATTAGGATCTCTGGAACCATAAAAATGCATTTGTCTGAGCAGTTCTGCACTTTTATGGACCCACGACTAAGTAAATCCTTAACATTTAAGGGAACAGCGCTTTCCCAAGTAAAATAAGGCAAAAGGGCTAAGAAACCTACAAAAAGAAGAGGTGAGAGTATAAAGAAATCAAGAATTACAAGCATGAAAAAAAAACTTCAAATATGAAGATCTCCAGAAGCCGCAAATGTAAGTTGCGAAAAGAAGCCTTCTTTTGAAATGTGAATACAATACCTTTACTTATTCTAAGAGCTAATGATGCAGTGTGAGGCTACATAATCATTCATAAGAAAGAAAATTGTGGCATCCCTAGGCGAACGTTTCCACTAAACATATAGCATTGATTTTCACTTTCAAGGACACAAGGCATGAACGAATGACGTATTGGGGAAATCACTTGACTTTCTTAAGCCATACTTGCTTCAGACCACTTAGAATCTCCATAAAACATCCATGTTGCCTTTCACTTTTAAGGCCAGAAGGAATGAATGAGGGATTGATAGAGGAGAGGAAGTAACTTAATTTCTGTTAAGTCGTATGTAATTTAGATCACATCAGTTTTCCTGGTCTTTTTTTAAGCATGGGGAGAATTTGAAACCCTCCTCCTTCTAGTAAACATTTCTATAGAAGAATCAAGTAAAGGTACCAAATTATATACCCACGAAAAAGCATTAATTTCTAAAATCGTAAAGATGTTTTGATAGATTGGACTTCTAAAAAGCCAAAAACAATGGTCGACTTAGAATGCGACATAGATGTGGAGAATCAAATGCCTAAAACATGTGAAGGAAAAAAATGTCTATAGACCAAATCTCTTTTCCCAAGTTCCACTATCTACTTCCATAAAATATTCTGATACCCTTACCTACTTTTGTAAGTGTTTAACATCACCTAATAATGTAATAGCTATAAAGATAAGCAATTAACCTTTACGGAAGGAGAGTCTTCCAAAAGGCCAATCTTATCATGGATGCCAGTCTTCACAGCTTCTTCTTGAACATCAGTTTTCTCCTCAGCTTTGCTTGGCTCTTGCTTAGCATCATCAGCTTCCTTTCGAGCTTTCTCTTCCTTTTCTTTCTTTAACCGTTCGTCCTCCTCAGCCTTCTCTATTGCTTCTTTTTTCTCTAGATAAAGCGAAGTGAAACTTATAAGAAATGATTACAAGCAAATTGTCGAAATCTTGCTTGGAGAGAATCAGACATTAGTGCATGAAATATCAAAAACTACACAACCATTGGACTTTTCTCACGTCACTTGTAGAAAATGAATAACAAATAAAGTGACAAGGATAATAACAATAACTAATCTGGACGGTTGCTCTACTTGACATAGGTGAAAATACCTTATTGAACATAATAACAGCCTTCTAATTTCTACAAGGTCTCCGATAAGTGAACCTTTAGGTGTCTACTCAGAATATTCCCTATAATTAACAAGTAAGATATGTATAATGAACAGTTTTAGTCTTTTTGAAAATTGTTCTCTATGGTCAAAATCAATCGTGATACATGATACAAGTCAAATGGCCGCCTTAGCTTTCGATGATATCCTTCAAAGTCACTACATGAAGAATCAAGCTTTGGTCATATGGAGGGCACGGGATCATGCTTGGAGGGGTCGTTATGAGCATGCCATTGGACAAACCCGAGTGTGAAAGATTGCTTGGACCCTTGAAGACTTGAGGACTCTTAGGTTGGACCACACTTTGTTGGTTCACGGTTTTGGCTCCCTTCATTAAGGGCATTTTGGTCACTTAGCCTTACGGGCATTTTGGACAATTCATAGTGTTTTCCAATACACCAAGGCCACCCCTTGGTCATTAAGGGTGTCTTGGTCATTTTGCCATGTAATAAGCTAGGCTATATATAGTCTCCTTTAGGTCTTTTCTTACTAGTTTTTATGAATGATGAAATATTGAAACATTGAAAGTCCTCTCTTTGAGAGTAGAACAACTTAGTGTAGTCTTAGTTAAGGCTTGGAAAAGCTATTGTAGTTTAGGGCTTGGAAAAGCCAATATTGACATTTGCTTAGAAACGGTGGTTCTTGAGGTGAGTTGATTCCCTTAGCGGTCACCGTAAGAAGATTGGTGTTTGATTATTGCGACTTTGAGGGTCTCTTCGTTTAATACACGTGTTGGTTCTCATTGTTTCGTAAGATCTTATGTCATCTTGCCTATCCCTTATCTTATTTCACTTTGTATGTTTGTATCTTGTCTTCTTTATCTCGTGTATTTACGTTGTTGCCGTGACTTGTCTCTATCTTGCTCTCGGTTTCTCCTTGTGTTGTGGACTGTTTTAGCACTTCGTAGATCGTTCCCGTATCAATACAGTATGTGTTTTATCTGGTGGAGTAGCCTTGTGGAGATGTACTATATAGATACCAGAGTATGTTCTTGGAAACAAATGGAGATGACTTCTTGGGTTATGCATTTTCGCCACATTTAATATCTTTTCCCAATAAATGGAACCAGTTGTTAATCATACAAGGGAGCAGAGAGCAGAGAACGCGAGTTGTATAGAACCTCATATTCAGGAAATCGCAGCATTGTGAGATGGTATATCTTCAAAACTTACTTGAGCTCTTATACAGGGAAAAGATATCAATGATGTACAGAGACTATTGAACGGGGCTGGAAAGAGAAATGGTTTCTTCACATTAAGATCGGCCTATAAGAGAGCTTGAGAAGGGGAAACAATGATTTTCCTTGTACTTTTTGTGGATTCATGAAGAACCAAAGAAGGTGTGTTTCTTTGCGAGGCTGGAAGTACAACAAAAAAAACCCAGTATAGTCCTCCAGCTGTTAGGCTGGCAGTATGGAGGCAATTCTTTTAGCATGGGTTCCTAAAGAACATGTTATGCCAAAAAAAAAAAATTCTCCAAGTTAGGAATGTCGTAGCATATAAAAGAGGAAAGATAGGAAATGAAATCCATCCTCTTTTCTACTTATGCTTGTTTCATTTTGTACCATAACATAGAAAATACTAATATCAGAAGGAACCATTTTGAAAGAGATATGCAAAGCGACCCCATTCTAGAGTACTAGTTTCATCAAGTTGGAATGATAATTCTCTAATGTACATTTTTACTTGAGCGGAAGAGAACTTACCTCTAAGCTGCTCAACCCGCGCTTTAAGTACCTTCTCCTCATTTTTCAGCTTAGAGATTTCAGCTTCCTCTTTTGCTATTGCAAGTTTAGCTTCTTCAATTTCCTTCCTCCTTACAGTTATACCTTCTTGAAATGTTGCAATCTTTTTCTTCAATTTATCTCTAGCAACTTTACCGACCTCCCAACATGTATTTGGGCACTTAACTTTACCATCATACTCGTCACTCCCATCGCAACAATCTGCTCGTTTGTGCCATTAAGAAAAAAGTAAACCAACAATGTTAAGAAACATGTAATATGCATCAATAAGATTTAATCGACAGGAAAAGACTTTCAACGATAGTCCAAAGGCAATGGAAATCATTCTACAATGGCTATTTATCTAAGAAGTAATATCCTATACTGACAATGAATTCTTCAAGAACCGAAACTTTATGAAACTCAGCTTGTCCTGAATATGAATGATACATGTTGTGCAAAAGTTTTTGTTCAAATATCTTCTTCGTTACCAAAGATGCACTATTGCAGATCACACTTAGCACTGTGATGTCGATAAAGATGTTAATTAGACACTATACAGAAAGGCAAGAACGCGATGATTCATACCACAAATGCCATCATTAACCCTTGATGAGTATATGAATTGAGGAACATGTCCTGCATTTTTGCAATAAAACTTCCCGTTGGGGCATGCCGAAGTTCCTGCAAACCAATCACCAAGGACAAACAACTTTCAAAAAGATGCACACATTATACTTATAGGCAGAAAAGAAAGGCAAAAAAATGTTCAACACAAAATGAAACTCTAACATACTTTTGTCTCTGCTGCGAAAATAAACCCTTAATTTTCTAAAAAGACTAGTTATTAGTACAACAACAACAAACCCGGAGTAATCCCACAAGTTAGGTCTGGGGCTAAATGACTAGTTATTAGCATTCGAAAGAAATGAGTCCAATAGGGCATAATGTATATAGAGGATTCAAATAGTCAAACCCAACTATGGTGTTCCGGACCTAAAATACACAACAACAACAAACCCAGTGTATTCCCACCTGGTGGGGTCTGGGGGGTAGGATGTACGCAGTCCATACCTCTACCTCTACCTCTGAAGAAGTAGAAAGGCTGTTTCCGATAGACCCCCGGCTCAAGACACGCGGTACCACACAAACACATAGTAAAGCACAGCACAAGGTTACAAGATTACATAACATAAATACGGCACCCATAAGTAATATAAAACAGAGGAAAGCACACAGGTTCACAATAAAACATGGGACACGGACTCCTAACAGGAATAAACCCCCACCAAGTAGTTCCCTATACTAGCGACTCAGACTGGCCCTAGTCCACTGCCCTGATTCGCGTCCTCCAGACCTTCCTATCTAGGGTCATGTCCTCGGTGAGCTGTAACTGCTCCATGTCTCGCCTAATCACCTCATCCCAGTACTTCTTCGGCCTACCTCTACCCCGCTTAAAACCATCCAACGCTAGCCTCTCACACCTACGGACCGGGGCATCCATGCCCCTCCTCTTCACGTGTCCGGACCATCTCAATCGGGCTTCCCGCATCTTGCACTCCACTGGTGTCACACCAACCTTCTCCCGGATGTTCTCATTCCGAACTCTATCCCCTCTAGTCAGCCCACACATCCAGCGCAACATCCGCATTTCTGTCACCCTCATCTTTTGGATGTGGGAGTTCTTAACTGGCCAACACTCCGCTCCATACAACATGGCCGGACGAACTACCGCCCTGTAGAATTTGCCTTTAAGCTTAGGCGGCACCTTCTTATCACACAGCACCCCCGACGCGAGCTTCCACTTCATCCATCCCGCCCCAATACGGTGCGAGACATCCTCGTCAATCTCACCGTTACTCTGGATCACGGACCCGAGATACTTGAAACTTTCCCTCTTACCTACCTCCTGTGATTCCAGCTTCACTACTACCTCATTCTCACGCCTCACGTCATTAAACTTGCATTCCACATACTCTGTCTTGCTTCTGCTCACCCTGAACCCTTTAGACTCAAGGGTTTGCCTCCACACCTCTAATTTGTCACTCACACCCCCTCGAGTCTCATCTATCAGAACTACATCGTCTGCAAACAGCATACACCACGGCACCTCCCCTTGAATACGCCGCGTCAACACATCCATCACCACTGCAAACAAAAAGGGATTAAGAGTAGATCCCAGATGCAACCCTGTCCGGACCGTGAAATGCTCTGAGTCTCCTCCCGCCATCCTCACCTTAGTTTTCGCTCCATCATACATATCCTTGATTGCTCTGATATATGCCAGCGGTACTCCACTCACCTCCAAGCATCCCCAAAGCACCTCCCTGGGGACTTTGTCATAGGCCTTCTCCAGGTCGATAAACACCATGTGCAGGTCCTTCTTCCTCTCCCTATACTGTTCCACCAACCTCCGTACCAGGTGAATTGCCTCCGTCGTCAAGCGGCCAGGCATAAATCCAAACTGGTTTTCTGAAATAGACACTATCCGTCTCAGCCTCACCTCGACCACTCTCTCCCAGATCTTCATAGAGTGACTCAATAACTTAATCCCCCTATAGTTGTTGCAACTCTGGATGTCCCCCTTATTCTTATAAAGAGGTATCATGGTGCTCCACCTCCAAGCCTCGGGCATCTTTGCCGTCTTGAAGATTTCATTAAACAATCCCGTCAACCACCTAAGACCAGTCTCTCCAACGAACTTCCAAAATTCGACCGGTATCTCACCGGCCCCGTCGCCCTACCCCTTCGCATTCTGCGAACAGCCTGTCTAACCTCTTCTACCTTAAAACGTCTACAATAGCTAAAATCCCGACACTCCTCTGAGTGCTCCAGTTCCCCTAACACAATAGCTCTATCCCCTTCGTCATTCAAGAGCCTATGAAAGTACGACTGCCATCTATTCTTAATGTGGCCGTCCTCCGCCAACACTCTACCGTCCTCCCCCTTAATGCACCTCACCTGATCGAGGTCACGACCCTTCCTCTCCCTAGCCTTAGCGAGTCTAAACAACTTTTTCTCCCCTCCCTTCCCCTGTAACCCTGCATATAGGCTCTCAAAGGCGGCCGTCTTAGCTGCCGTGACTGCTGACTTAGCCTCCTTCCTCGCTAACTTGTACTCTTTCCTGTTTACCCGCTTCTCCTCTTCGTCCTTACTCTCCACCAACTTGGCATACGCCCCTTTCTTGGTCCCCACTTTCTTCTCCACCTCTTCATTCCACCACCAATCCCCCTGATGGTGCCCGGCCCGGCCCCTAGAAACCCCCAACACCTCACTTGCATTCTCCCTGATGCACCTAGCCGCCCTATCCCACATACTATCCACGTCTCCCCTACACTCCCACACCCCCATTCCCGCCAACTTCTCCCCTATCTCCCACGCATTCACTGGCGTCAAGCCGCCCCACTTAATTCTAGGTCTACACTCCCTACTCCTCCTCTTTCTATTCTTCTTTATACCCAAATCCATAACCAAGAGCCTATGCTGGGTCGAAAGATTCTCACTCGGGATGACCTTACAGTCCTTACACCACGCCCTATCCCCTTTCCTAAGCAACAAAAAGTCAATCTGGGTCCTGGCTACCGCGCTTTGAAAGGTGATCAGGTGCTCGTCCTTCTTCGGGAAGCCCGAGTTCACCACCACCAGCCCAAAGGACCTCGCAAACTCCAATAAGGTAGCCCCCTCTTCATTTCTCTCCCCAAAACCAAAACCACCATGCACATCACCAAAGCCTCCCGGTAGCGCCCCGATGTGCCCGTTGAAATCTCCTGCTACAACAATCTTCTCCGAGCTAGGCACGCCTCTCACCACCTCCTCCAAAGCCTCCCAAAACCGCATCTTCTCCTCCCCCTCCGATCCCACTTGCGGCGCATAGGCACTACACACGTTCAGGGTAAACCCCCGAATGACCAACTTAATAGTCATCAACCTATCGTTGATCCTCTTCACCTCTACTACCTGACCTCTAAGCTCTTCATCCACTAAGATGCCAACTCCATTCCTACGCCTCTCGCTCCCAGAGTACCACAGCTTGTAACCATCCACATCCCTAGCCTTAGACCCTACCCACTTGGTCTCCTGAACACACGCAATATTGATCCTCCTCTTCCTAAGGGTCTTCACAAGCTCTATGGACTTGTGGTCTCCTGAACACACGCAATGTTGATCCTCCTCTTCCTAAGGGTCTTCACAAGCTCTATGGACTTGCCCTGCAGGGTCCCTATATTCCAAGACTCAACCCTCAGCCTACCGTCACTACCCGCACGCCCTCCACTACTCCCCCCGCGGCCAAACCTTGGCCTCCCTCCCACTCCCGCCCTTTCCTCATCCCCCGCCCCCACCACGCCCCCCCGCCCCAACCCCCTCGGACATGACCCTATCCACCCATTACTGCCCACAGCCACAACTAGACGAAAGTATAAGAGAATATAAAGATAATATAAAGATATAAAGACATAAACGATGGTAATAGCAAAGCAGCAGCATGTAATACAAGGCTCACACAAATTCAAAGAAATACTCCAGCAACCAAACTATACTCAATTACTAGTATAATACAAAGAATGAAAGAATGCAGAATGAAGAATGAAATAAGCAAAGGTTAGAAGTCACCAGATTTCGCTTGTAGACCAAGCCGGCAACCAAGCCCCGTGTCGACCTGCTGCCGGTGGATTTCGCTACTGAGATGGATCTGCGGCTGCTGGCGACCGAGCGGCGGTTGCGGCTGAAGACCGAGCTTCGGCTGTTGGACTGTTGTACCGGCGCCGGAGGAGGGGGGTGGGGGTGGGGGATGGGGTGGGGGTACAGTGGTAGGGGGGGGGGGAACCGGCGTTCGGCGACGGGGGTCGGCGTCGGTGACCGGCGGTCGGGGCCGGGGGGCGGGTCGGGTCGGCGCCGTAGGTCGGCGACGGCGACGGGGCCGGAGACCGGGGCGCGGGAGAGAGAGAGGGTAGGGAGAGAGAGAAAGAGAAAGCCGTTCGGCCAGCGACGGCGGTCGACGCCGGGGACCAGTGGTCGGGTCGGGTCGGCGCCGAAGGCCGTGGACCGGGGCGAGGCGAGAGAGAGAGAGAGAGAGGCTAGGGAGAGAGAGAGAGCCGTTAGAGGCTAGCCGCTACTAGTTTAACCATATGGACGACTAAAGGATCGATATCACTGTAAGGCATCCAATACAAATAGCAAAATTCAGTATCCGGTAGGGAAATATGGCATCGTTCCGGACCTAAAATAAATCAATGAAAATGTTAATCTTGAGATAAGGTGGTTCATACAATTCAGTTTGATTTCAGAGCATGTTGAGATCCTACTTCCTAGTGGTTTCTAGTCTCAGAATCACCACGAACAGAATATTTTCACAGGCTTCGACTAATAAAAGATCAGGCTCCAGTGTGCAGGGGCAGGGGCAGAGGTAGAATCCAAGCTACGAGTAAGGCCGAACCCAAGAACTTTTGCTACATATGAACACATCAAATTTGAAAAACCTAGTTATTAGCATTTGTAATAGTCGTTCTGAAATCCAAAACCCATGAAGTTGAAATTTTGGCTCCACCTCTGCCCACATGATGGGCACTTGACAAAGCTAAAAAGGGCAGCTAAAGCTCCCCACTATGCACGGAGTCCGGGGATGGGTCATTTCTGCAAGAGGCTGTTTCCACGGGTAATCTAAATAAAATTGAAGTGTTTCTCTAATGGTTACCTATGTTTGCTCGGACTCTTCAAAAATATTGGTGGGTGCGTGTCGGATTCTCTAAAACTAGTGTATTTTTGGAGAATCCGACACAGGTGCAGCATCGAAAGTGAAGAGTCGGCACAACTTAGATGATTACACAGTTCAATATTTGAAACTGACGCGTAGTTCGTCGATTAAAATGCACCGTAAGAGCATATTTTATGTATAAACATACACACACCTGGCTCATCAGACCCATCCGGGCAGTCACAAAAATCATCATTGAGCTGAGCTTTAGTGAATTTCTTTGACCCATCTTTGCATTTTATCGCACCAGATGATAAACCTTTGTAATAATTCTCATCTGCAATCAACAACATAACATGATGAGTATTTTCACCGAACATCAACAAAATCATCAGAAACAGCTAAATTTAACAATTATTTCTACAGAAAAATATTCAAATCACGAAACAGGGTCAGCTGCACTTCCATCAAAATAACAAAACTAATCATTATCTCAACAGAAAATTTGAAAATTGCAAAATGGGGCAGCTCCATTTCCATCAAAACAGCAAAATTAACAACTATTTCTACAGAAAAGTAAAAGCTTTTTCTATTAGGATTCCATTCACCCTTCAACTGGGAATTAAATTCCTTCAAATTGTATCCGCTTAAATTTGTGAATCAATTCATAACCTTTCAGACACAACCATTTTAAAATCACGAAATGGTTGATGGAAAATAGCAAATTTAGCAATTATTTACTAAATGTGTGAGCTCCATGTGCATCAAAAACAGCTCATTTAACAATCATTTCTACAAAAAGAATCTGAAATCAAGAAATGGGTAATCTGCAATTCCATCAAAACATCAAACATTAACGATCATTTCTACGAAAAAAACTCAAAATAATGAAATAAGTCATCAGCAATTCCATCAAAAACAGCAAAGTAAACATTTTTTTTCCACTACAAAAAACTGAAATCAAGAAATGGGTCATCTGCAATTCCATCAAAACATCAAACATTAACGATCATTTCTACGAAGAACTCCAAAATAACGATATAGATCATCAGCAATTCCATCAAAAACAGCAAAGTTAACAATTTTTTTCCGCTAAAAAAACTGAAATCAAGAAATGGGTCATCTGAACTCCATCAAAAACAGCTCAATTAACCATTATTTCTACATAAAATTTTAAAATCACTAAAAGGGTCAGCTCCATTGTCATCAAAGTAGCAAAATTATCACTTCTTTTTTCTGCGGAAAATTTTAAAATCACGAAATGGGTCATCAAAAATAGAAAATTAACAATAATTTCTACGAAAAAAAATCTGAAATCACAAAAAGGGTCAGCTGAATTCCATCAAAAACAGCAAAAATTAACCATCTTTTCTTCTTAGAAAAACTAAAATCACGAAATGGATCATCAAACATAGCAAATTTAACAATTATTTCTGCAAAAAAGAATTTCATAATCACCAAATAGCTCATCAAAAATAACAAAATAAACAATTATCTATCAAAAAAACTCTAAAATCACCAAATTGCTTCTCCAATTCCATCCAAAACAGCTCAATTAACCATTACTTCAACACACACACACACACACACTAAATGGGTCATCTCCAATTCCATCCAAAACCGGTCAAGTAACCATTATTTCAGCACACACACACACAAATGGGTCATCTCCAATTCCATCAAAATCAGCTCAATCAACCATTATTTCAACACACACACGCACACTAAATGGGTCATCTCCAATTCCATCAAAATAGCAAAACTGATAATTATTTCCACAAAAAAATTGAAGTCATGAAATGGGTCATTTGCAATTTCATTAAATAGCAAAGATGAATATCATTCTTTACGAAAAATATCAAAAAATGAATACGAACCTTGAGGTGCAATTCCAAGATGGTTTATAGAAGCAACACACACAGATCTACCAATTAACGATGTACACAAAATACAACACACCAAATATATTAATTTCAATCGTAATACCATCATTTTTTTTCCCACCAAAAATCGAAAAAAATCTAAATCAGCATTTGGTTTTTTCCAATTTACTGCAAAAATTGTATAGTGATTGTTTAGTGAGGCCAATGAAAATTTTTTTCGCTAGAGTTGGTAATTGAGCTGGGCGGCCATTGGAGGGTGGAATGCTTTAAACGATGCCGTTTTGGTACACTTCTCTCACTAATTTTTTTTATAAAATAAAACTATAAGGAAATTATTTCACTTGTTTATTTTTTAATTTTTTTTTTTAATACTATGGTATTCGGAAGAGCTTGCATGCTAAAAAAAAGCCTATATGAAAATAACTTCATGTGATTATTTTTACTAACCGTGGTGTTCGGCCCAACTTGCGCGCACCTCAACTAATTTCACGGGATATCAGGTAACTCTGTTCGAGTTAGCATGTGTGCACCTCAACTAATTTCACTCTATCTGAATCAATTTGCGCGCACCTCAACTAATTTCACAAGATATCAGGTAACTCTATTGGAGTCACCATGCGTGCAGCTCGACTAATTTCACTCTGTTCGGATCAATTTGTGCGCACCTCAACTAATTTCATCAGGTAACTCCATTTGAGTGCACTTCGACTAATTATACTCTGTCCGGATCAGTTTGCACGCACCTCGACTAATTTCACAGGATATCAGGTAACTCTATTCGGGTGAGCATGCGTACACCTCAACTAATTTCACTCTGTCAGGTAACTCTATTCGGGTCAACTTGTGTCGCACCTCGACTAATTTCACTTGTTTGGATCAGTTTGCACGCACCTCGACTAATTCCACGGGATATCAAGTAATTCTATTTGGATCAGCTTGCGCACACCTCGACTAATTTCACTTTGTCTGGATCAGCTTTCGCGCACCTCGACTAATTTCACGGGATATCGGTAACTCTGTTTGGATCAGCTTGCACACACCTCAACTAATTTCACGGAATTCTTTTTTTTAATGTTAAATTCTACGGAATTCATGTAACTCTATTTGGATCAGCTTGCGCACAACTCGACTAATTTCACTTTATTCGGATCAGCTTTCGCGTACCTTGACTAATTCTATGGGATTTCAGGTTACTTTGTTCGGATTATCTTGCGGGTACCTCGACTAATTCCATAGGATTTAGATAACTCTATTCAGGTCAGTTTGCGTGCACCTCGACCAACTCCATGGGATACCTGCCACCTCACATCAGCAACAGGTATCAAGTAACTCTATCCAGATCAATTTACGCACCTCAATTAATTTCGTGGGATACTGTAATACCCCAAAAATTCCAAACCAATATTAGCACCATGCTTCAAGCTCATGCATGGTACATCATGGTTCTTTTATAGTTTTATGAGTAATTTAGATGTATATTAAGGCTTCAAATAACTCCCAGCTATCCGATGGATCAAAACATTCCTTACCGATTGAATTCTTGGAAAGGATATTGCCATAGTCAACTTCAAATGAGCATATATCTCGTTATACTGTGAATTTTTGAGTCATGATAGACCAACAGATAGATAATTAAATTAGCTTTCCAACGATACCAATTTCGCCAAAATCCAATATTAGAGCAAAAAGTTATACCCATTTTACTCCAGCATGTCAGCCTGGAAACTGAGTGACGACCTGTCTGACGGCTTATCACATTTCTGACGACTTATCAGCTAACGTCGTCAGCCTTAGACAGAAACCCATTAATTTCAGGTCCTAGGTAACGACCTGGGTTGATGGGATATCACAGATCTGACGGCTTATCAGCCTTGGTCGTCAGCTGATAATTTCAGCAACTGGAAAGTGATTTTGTTGGGGTATTTTGGTCTTTTTCCACATTGATTTGTCCCAAAAATGCCCCGTTCACGCCGTTTCACTAGTTTGTCCACCCAAATGGCCACAAAAAATTAAACGGACCACACTGAGACAATCCCGAACCTCCCTGACATGCCCCAATTGATTTTTGGCTGTCAACACTCCCGGACCCCAGGCCCACCCCCAAAACCGTGGGCTATAGCACACCGATTTGGCTCGAAAATGCCTCGTTCGCGCCGTTTCGCCGGTTAGTCCACTCAAATGGCCAGAAAAAATTAAATAGACCACACTGGGACAATCCCCAACCTCACTGACACAGCCCAATCAATTTTCAACCCATAGAACGCTCGGCCCCCAAGCCCATCTCCGAAACCATGGGCTATAGCACACCGTTTGTCCACCCAAATGGCCACAAAAAATTAAACGGACCACACTAAGACGATCCCCAACCTCCCTGGCATGCCCCCGTCGATTTTTTGGCCCACAGCACGCCCGAACCTTGGACCCACCCTCAAAACCGTGGGCTATATCACACCTATTCAACCTAAAAATGTCCCATTCGCGCCGTTTCACCCGTTTATCCACCCAAATGGCCGCCAAAAATTAAATGGACCACACTGAGATGATCCCCTATCTCCCTGGCACGCCCCAATCGATTTTCAGCCCATAGCACACCCGGACCCTGGGCCCACCCCCAAAACCGGGAACTATAGCACCGTTCGCTCCGTTTCGCCCGTTTGTCCTTCCAAATGGCCGGGAAAAATTAAACGAACCACACTGCTACGTTCCCAACCTCCATGAACGCCCCAATCGATTTTTGACCCACAGCATGACCAGACCCCGGGCCCACCTCAAAACCGTGGGCTATAGCACACAGGTTTGGCATGAAAATGCCTGTTCGCTCCGTTTAATCACCCAAATGGTCGCAAAAAATTAAACGGACTACATTGGGACGATACCCAATATCCCTGGCATGCCCCGATCGATTTTTGAACCACAGTACACCCGGACCCTGGGCCCACCCTCAAAATTGGGGGCTATAGCACATCGATTTGACCCAAAATGCCCCGTTCGTGCCGTTTTGCCCGTTTGTCCACCCAAATGGCCACGAAAAATTAAACAGACCACACTGGGACGATCCCCAACCTCCCTGACATACCTCAGTCGATTTTTGGCCTATTGCACGCCCAGAGCTCGGGCCCACACCCAAAATTGTGTGCTATTGCACAACGATTTAGCCTGAAAATGCCCAATTCGCACAGTTTCACCCGTTTGTCCACCCAAATAGCCATGAAAAATTAAATGAACCACACTGAAATGACCCCCAACCTCCATGGCATGCCCAGGTCGATTTCGCTCTACAGTACACCTGAACCCCGAGCCCACCCCCGAAACCATGGGCTATAGCATACCAATTTTGGCCTAAAAATGCTTCGTTCGCGCCGTTTTGCCTATTTATCCACTCAAATGGCCATGAAGAATTAAACGGACCCCACTGGGACGATCCCCAACCTCCCAGGGATGCCCCAGTTGATTTTCGGCTTATAGCGCTCCCGGACCCCGGGCCAACCCCCGAAACCGTGGGTTATAGCACACTGATTAGGCCTGAAAATGCCCCGTTCAAGCCGTTTCCCTATTTGTCCACCCAAATGGCCACGAAAAATTAAACGGACCACACTGGGACAATCCCCAACCTTCCTGGCATGCCCCAGTCGATTTTTGGCCCACAGCACGCCCGGACCCCCTTCCCAAAGCCATGGGCTATAGCACATCGATTTGGCCCTAAAATGCCCTGTTCGCGCCGCTTTGCCCGTTTGTCCACCCTAATGACCACAAAAAATTAAACGAACCACACTAAGATGATTCCTAATCTCCTTGACATGCCTAGGTTGATTTTTGGTAGTCAGTACGCCCGAACCCCGGGCCCACCCTTCGAAACCGTGGGCTATAGTACACCAATTTGGCTCGAAAATGCCTCGTTCGCGCCGTTTCGCCCGTTAGTCCACCTAAATGGCCACGAAAAATTAAACTGATCATACTGGGACAATGGCCAACCTCACTGGCACGCCCCAGTTGATTTTCTGCCCATAGCATGTCCGGACCTCGGGTTCACCCCTTAAACCATGGGCTATAGCACACCGATTTGGCCCGAAAATATTCCGTTCGCAATATTTCACTCGTTTGTCCTCCCAAATAGCCACAAAAAATTAAACGGACCAAACTTTGATGATCCCCAACCTCCTTGGCATGCACCGGTTGATTTTCAGCCCACAACACGCTCGAACCCCGGGCCCACCCCCGAAAAAGTGGGCTATAGGACACCAATTTGGCCCGAAATTGCGTCGTTCGCGTCGTTTTGCCCGTTTGTCCACCTAAATGGCCACGAAAAATTAAACGGACCACACTGGGACGATCCCTAACCTCCTTGGTATGCCTCGGTCGATTTTCGGCTCACAGCATTTCTGGACCCCTGGCGCACCCCCAAAACCGTGGGATATAGCACACCGATTTGGCCCGCTAATGCCTCGTTCACGTTGCTTCTCCAATTTGTCTACCAAAATGGTCACGAAAATTAAATGAACCATACTGGGATGATGGGATAATCCCCAACCTCCCTGGTATGCCCCGGTCTACTTTCGGCCCAAAGCACGCCCGGACCCCGGGTCCACCCCTAAAACTGCGGGCTATAGCACAACGATTTAGCCTAGAAATGTCCCGTTCACAGTGTTTCACCCGTTTGACCACCCAAATGGCCACAAAAAATTAAACGGACCACACTGGGACGATCCCCAACCTCCCTGGCACGCCCCGATTGATTTCGGCCAACAGCATACCCGAATCCCGGTCCAACCCCAAAATCTTGGTTATAGCACACCGATTTGGCCCGAAAACTCCCCGTTCGCGCCGCTTCGCCCGCTTAGCCACCCAAATGGCCACAAAAAAATAAAACGGACCACACTGGGATGATCCCAAACCTCCATAGCGCGATCCGATTGATTTTTTGCCCTCAGAACGCTCGGGCCCACCCCCAAAATCGTGGGCTATAGCACACCGATTTGGCTTAAAAATGCACTGTTCGCGTTGTTTCGCCCGTTTGTCCACCAAAAAAACTATGAAAAAATAAACGGACCACACTAAGACGATCCCCAACCTCCCTGGCATGCCCCGATCGATTATCGGCCCACAGCACGCTCGGACCCCGATCCCACCCCCGAAACCGTGTGTTATAGCACACCGATTTGGCCAGAAAATGCCCCGTTTGAGTCGTTTCGCCCGTTTGTCCATCCAAATGGCCACGAAAAATTAAACGGACCACATTGGGACGATCACCAACCTCCTTGGTGCGCCCTGATGGATTTTTAGCCCACAGCACGCCCAAACCCCGAGCCCACCTATGAAATCGTGGGTTATAGCCACAGATTTAGCCCAAAAATGCCCCGTTCGCGCTGTTCCGCCCGTTTGTCCACCCAAATATCCACAAAAAATTAAACGGTCCACACTGGGATGATCCCCAACCTCCCTGGCACGCCCCGATCGATTTTTGGCCCATATCACGCCCGAATGCCTGGCCCACCCCCAAAACCGTGGGCTATAGCACATCGATTTGTCTCAAAAATGCCCCATTCGTACCATTTCGCCCGTTTGTCCACCCAAATGGCCACGAATAATAAAACGGACCACACTAGGATGTTCCCCAACCTCCCTGACACGGCCCGATCAATTTCAGCCCACAGCACGCCTGGACCCCGAGCCCAACCCCGAAATCGCGGGTTATAGCATACCGATTTTGCCCAAAAATATCTCATTCGCGTCGTTTTACGCTTTTGTCCACCCAAATGGCCATGAAAAATTAAACGAACCACACTGGGACAACCCCCAAAATCATGGGCTATAGCACTTTGATTTGCCACGAAAATACCTCGTTCGCGCTGTTTCGCTCGTTTGTCCTCCCAAATGGCCGCAAAAAATTAAACGAACCAGACTGCTACGTTCCTAACCTTCATGGCACGCCCTAATTAATTTTTGACCCACAGCATGACCAGACCTCAGGCCCACACCCGAAACTGTGGGTTATAGCACACAGGTTTGACACGAAAATGCCTCGTTCGCGCCGTTTAATCACCCAAATGGCCGCAAAAAATTAAACAGACCATATTGGGACGATCCCCAACATCCCTGGCATGCCCTGATCGATTTTTGGTCTATAGCATGCCCGAACACTGGGACCATCCCCAAAATTGAGGGCTATAGCACATCGATTCGGCCCGAAATGCCCCGTTCGTGCCGTTTTGCCTGTTTGTCCACCCAAATAGCCACGAAAAATTAAACGGACCACACTAGGACGATCTCCAACCTCCCTGACATGCCTCAGTCGATTTTTGGCCTACTGCACGCCCAGACCCCGGGCCACACCCAAAATTGTGGGCTATTGCATAGAGATTTGGCCCGAAAATGACCAATTCGCATAATTTCGCCCGTTTGTCCACCCAAATGGCCACGAAAAAATAAACGGACCACACTAGAACGATCCCCAACCTCCATGGCATTCCCTAGTCGATTTTTACTCCACAGCATACCAAACCCCAGGCCCACCCCCGAAACCGTAGGCTATAGCACACCGATTTGACCCAAAAATGCTCCGTTCGCACCGTTTCGCCTGTTTATCCACCCAAATGGCTACGAAGAATTAAACGGACCACACTGGGATGATCCACAACCTCCCAGGCATGCCCTAGTCAATTTTTGGCCTATAGAACTCCCGAACCCCGAGCCTACCCCTGAAACCATGGGTTATAGCACACCGATTAGGATCGAAAATAACGCATTCGAGGTGTTTCCCCTATTTTTCCACCTAAATGGCCACGAAAAATTAAACGGACCACACTAAGATGATCCATAACCTCCCTGGCAGGCCCCAATCGATTTTTAGCCCATAGCACGCCCGAACCCCCTTCCCAAAACCATGGCTATAGCACATCGATTTAGACCGAAAATGCCTCGTTCGCGCTGCTTCGCCCGTTTGTCCACCCTAATGGCCATAAAAAATTAAACAGACCACACTGAGATGATCCTCAATCTCCCTGGTATGCCCAGGTCGATTTTTGGTAGTCAGTTCACCCAAACCCCAGGCCCACCCTTCAAAACCGTGGGCTATAATACACTAATTTGGCTCAAAAATGCCCTGTTTGCGCCGTTTCGCCCGTTAGTTCACCCAAATGGCCACGAAAAATTAAACTGATCATACTGGAACGATGACCAACTTTACTGGCATGCTTTGATCGATTTTCGGCCCATAGCACGCCCGAACATTGGGTCCACCCCCGAAACCGTGGGCTATAGCACACCGATTTGGCCCGAAAATACCCCGTTTGCAATGTTTCACCCATTTGTCCTCCCAAATGGACACAAAAAATTAAACGGACCACACTGGGATGATCCCCAACCTACCTGGCATGCACCGATTGATTTTCGGCCCACTGCACGCACGAACCCCGGGCCTACCCCTGGAACCGTGGGCTATAGGACACCAATTTGTCTTGAAATTGCCTCGTTCGCCCCGTTTCTCCCGTTTGTCCACCCAAATGGCCACGAAAAATTAAACAAACCACACTGGGATGATCCCCAACCTTCCTGGCATGCCCTGGTCTATTTTTGGCCAGAGCACGCCCGAAAACTGGGCCCACCCCAAAAATCGTAGGCTATAGCACACCGATTTAGCCTGGAATTGCCCCGTTCACAGCGTTTAACCCATTTGACCACCCAAATGGCCACAAAAAATTAAACGGACCACACTGGGACGATCCCCAACCTCACTGACATGCCCTGATAGATTTTTGGCCCACAGCACACCTGGACAATGGGGCCACCCCCGAATCCGTGGGCTATAGCATACCGATTTGGCTAAAAAAACATCCCGTTCGCACCGTTTAGCCCATTTATCCACCCAAATGGTTGCAAAAAACTAAACGAACCACACTAGGACGATCCCCAACCTCCTTGGCACACCCTGATCGATTTTTGGCCATAACCCGCCCAAACCCCGAGCCCACTCCTGAAATCGTGGGCAATAGCACACTGATTTGGCCCGAAAATGCCCCGTTCATGCTGCTTCTCCTGTTTGTCCATGAAAAGGCCACGAAAAATTAAACGGACCATACAGGGATGATCCCCAACCTCCTTAGCACGGCTCGATCGATTTTTGGCCCACAGCATGACCAGACCCCCGGCCCACCCCCAAAATCGTGGGATATAGCACACCTATTGGTCTCAAAAATGCCCCGTTCGCACCATTTCGCCCATTTATCCACCCAAATGGCCACAAAAAATCAAACGGACCACAATGGGACTATTCCCAACCTACCTGGCATGGCCCGATCAATTTTTAGCCCACAGCACGCCTGGACCCCGGGTTCACCCCCGAAACCGTGGGTTATAGCACACCGCATTTGCCTGAAAATGCCCCATTCATATCATTTCGCCCGTTTGTCCACCTAAATGGCCACAAAAAATTAAACGGGCCAAAATGGAATGATCCCCAACCTCCCTGGCACTCCTCGATCGATTTTTGACCCACAGCTCGCCCGGACCCCGGGCCCTCCACTGAAACTGTGGGTTATAGCATACTGATTTGGTCTGAAAATGCCCCGTTCGCGTTGTTTGTCCTGTTTGTCCACCCAAATGGCCACGAAAAATTACACGAACCACACTGGGACGATCCCCAATCTCCCTGGCATGCCCCGATCGATTTTCAGCCCATAACACGCCTAGACCTTGGGCCAACCCCCGAAACTGTGGGCTATAGCACACCGATTAGGCCCAAAAAATGCCCATTCGCGCCGTTTCGCCTGTTTGTCCACCCAAATGGCCACGAAAAATAAAAAAGACCACACTGGGATGATTCCTAGCCTTACTGCCATGCCCCGATCAATTTTCGACCCACAACACGTTTGGGACCCGTGTCCACCCCTGAAACCGTGGGCTATAGCACACCAATTTGGCCTGAAAATGCCCCGTCCACATCGTTTTACCCATTTGTCCCCTCAAAGAGCCACAAAAATTAAACAGACCACACTAGGACAATCCCCAACCTCCCTGGCATGCCCCGATCAATTTTTGGGCCACAGCACACCCGGACCCTAGGCCAAACCTTAAAATCGAGGGCCATAGAACACCGATTTAGCCCAAAAAATGCCCCGTTCATGCCGCTTCACCCGTTTGTCCATCCAAATGGACATGAAAAATTAAACGAACCACACTGGGACGATCCCCAACCTCCCTGTCACGCCCCGATCAATTTTTATTGCACAGCACGCCTAGACTCCGGGTTCAACCCCAAATCGTGGGCTATAGCACACCGATTTGGCCCGAAAATGCCTCGTTCACGCCGTTTCGCCCGTTAGTCCACCCAAATGGCCAGGAAAAATTAAACAGACCACACTGGGATGATCCCCAACCTCACTGACACGCCCCGATCAATTTTCGACCCATAGAACAAGCAGCCCCTAGGCCCACCTCCGAAACCATGGTCTATAGCACACCGATTTGGCAAGAAAATGCTCTATTCGTGCCGTTTTACTTGTTTGTCCACCCAAATGGCCACAAAAAATTAAACGGACCACACTAAGACAATCCCCAACCTCCATGGCACGCCCCCGTCGATTTTTGGCCAACAGCACAACCCGGACCCCAGGCCCACCTCCAAAACTGTGAGTAATAGCACATCGATTTGGCCCTATAATGCCCCGTTCGCGTCGTTTGTCCACCCAAATAACCACAAAAAATTAAATGGACCACGCTAGCATGATCTCCAACCTCCCAGGCACTCCTCGGTCAATTTTAGGCCAACAACACACCCGGAACCTGAGCCCACCCCCAAACAGTGGGCTATAGCACACCGATTTAGCTCGAAAATGGCCCATTGGCGCCGTTTCGCCCGTTTGTCCACCCAAATGGCCACGAAAAATTGAAATTGACCACACTGGGACTATCCCTAACCTCCTTGGCACTCCCCAATTGATTTTCGGCCTACAATACGCCCAGACCCCGGGCATACCCCCGAAACCGTGGGATATAGCACACAAAATTATCGCGTTCGTGCCGTTTTGCCAGTTTGTCTACCCAAATAGGCACAAAAAATTAAATAGATCACGCAGGGATGAACCGCAATGTCCCGAGCACGCCTTGGTTAATTTTCAACCCATAACACGTACGGACCCTAGGCCAACCCAAAACCATGTGCTATAGCGCATCGATTTGACCCGAAAATGCCCCGTTCGCGCAGTTTTGCCCGTTTGTCCACCCAAATGGCCACAAAAAATTAAACGGACCACACTAGGACGATCCCTAACCTCTCTGGCACACCTCGATCAATTTTTGGCCTACAACACGCCTGGACCCTGGGTCCACCCCCGAGCTCATGTGCTATAGCACACCAATTTAGCCCAAAAATGCCCTGTTTTGCCAGTTTGTCCACCTAAATGACCATAAAAATAAAACGGACCACACTGGGAAGATCCCCAACCTTCCTGGCATGTCCTGGTCAATTTTTGTCCCACAGCACGCTCGAACCCTGGGCCCACCATCAAAACAGCGGGCTATAACATACCGATTTGGTTCGAAAATGCCCCGTTCGCATCATTTTGCCGTTCGATTTTCAGCCCACAGCACGCCCAGACCCCAAGCCCCCCAAAACCGTGGGCTATAGCACACTAATTTGGTCTGAAAATGCCCTGTTTACGTCGTTTTGCTCGTTTGTCTACCCAAATAGCTACAAATAGTTAAACGGTCCACACAGGGATGATCCCCAACATCCCTGGCATGCTCCGATCAATTTTTGGCCCACTGCATACCCGAACCCCAGGCCTACACCCAAAACCGGGGCTATAGCACACTGATATAGCCCAAAAATGCCCCGTTTGCATCGTTTCGCCTGTTTGTCGACCTAAATAGTTACAAAAAATTAAACGAACCACACTGGGATGATCCCCAACCTCCCTAGCATGCGTCGGTCAATTTTCGGCCTATAGCACTCCCGAACCCCCGCCCCACCCTCGAAACTGTGGGCTATAGCACACCAATTTGGCTCGAAATTTCCCCGTTCGCGCCGTTTCACCCGTTTGTCCACCCAAATGGCCACGAAAAATAAAACGGACCATCCTGGGATGATCCCCAACCACCTTGCACTCCCCGATCAATTTTTGACCCGCAGCACACCCGAACCCTAGGCCCACCCCCAAAACCATGGGCTATAGCACATCGATTTTGCTCCAAAATGCCCCGTTCACGTCGTTTCGCTCGTTTGTCCACCCAAATTGCAACAAAAAATTAACTGTACCTTACTGGGACGATCCCCAACCTCCCTGGCATACCTCAATCGATTTTCAGCCCGCAGCATGCTCGGACCCTAGAAATCGTAGGCTATAGCACACCGATTTAGCCTGAAAATGCCCCGTTTGTGTTGTTTCGGTCGTTTATCTACCCAATTGGCCACAAAAAATTAAACGGATCATACTGGGATGATCCCCAATTTCCATGGCCCGTCTTAGTCGATTTTTGGCCAACAACACACCCGAACTCTGGGACCACCCCCAAAACCATGCGTTATAGCACACCAATTTGACCTGAAAATGCCCCATTCGCGCTGTTTTGCCCGTTTGTCCACCCAAATAGCCATGAAAAGTTAAATGGGCCACAATGGAACGATCCCCAACCTCCTTGGCACACCCCAGTTAATTTTCGGCCCATAACATGCCCAGACACCGGGCTCACCCCCAAAACCGTGGGCTATAGCACACTGATTTGGTCTGAAAATGCCTTGTTCGCACTGTTTTGCTTGTTTGTCTACCTAAATATCTATGAATAGTTAAACAGACCACACTGGGATGATCCCCAACTACCCTGGCACACCTCGGTCTATTTTTGGCCCACAGTACGATTGAACCCCGGGACCACCCCAGAAACCGTGGGCTTTAGCATTCCGATTTGGCCAGAAAATGCCTCGTTCGCGCCATTTCGCTCGTTTGTCCACCCAAATGATCATGAAAAATTAAACGAACCACACGGGGATGATCCCAACCTTCCTGACACGCCCCGTCGATTTTTGGTCCACAACACACCCGGACCCCCGGTCCACCCTTGAAATATTGGCTATAGAACACCGATTTTTTCCAAAAATACCCCGTTCCCACCGTTTTACCCGTTTATCCATCCAAATGGCCATGAAAAATTAACCTAACCATACTGAGATGATCCCCAACCTTTCAGGCATACTTTGGTCGATTTTTGGCCCACAGGACGCCCAAACCCCGGGTCCACCCCCGAAAACGTGGACTATAGCACATCGATTTGGCCCGAAAAGGTCCCGATCATGCAGTTTTGCCCGTTTATCGACCCAAATGGCCAAAAAAAATTAAATGTATCACACTGGGACGATCCTCAACCTCCCTGACACACCTCGATCAATTTTTTGGCCTGAAAAAGCTCCGTTCGCACCATTTCGCCTATATATCCACCCAAATAGCCACGAAAAATTACATGGACCACACTGGAACGATCCCTAACCTCCCTGACATGTGCTGTTCAATTTTCAAACCACAGCACGCCCAGACCCCAGACCCACCCCCAAAAACATAGGCTATAATACATCGATTTGTCCCAAAAATGCCTCATTTGTGTCGTTTTGCCCGTTTGTACACCCAAATAGCCATGAAAAATTAAACGGACCTCACTGGGAAGATCCTTACTATCCCTGGCATGCTTCGATCGATTTTTGGCCCACTGCATGCCCGAACCCCAGGCCCACACCTGAAACGAGGGGCTATAGCACACCGATTTGGCTCGAAAATGCCCCATTCGCATCGTTTCACCTGTTTGTCCGCCCAAATAGATACAAAAAATTAAACGAACCACACTGGGATAATCCCCAACCTCCCTGGCATGCCCCGGTCGATTTTCAGCCCACAGCACGCCCGGACCCCTGGCCCACCCCCAAAACCGTGGGCTATAGCACACCAATTTGGCTCAAAATTGCTTCGTTTGCACTTTTTCGCCCGTTTGTCCACCCAAATGGCCGCAAAAAATAAAACGGACCACCCTGGGATGATCCCCAAAGTAATACCCCGCATATTTTTAAGCTAGGAAGTGAATGAGTATTCCTATGTATGAAATCTTCTATCCTGTGGTTCATACTTGAGTACATGACTTACAATGAATATCCTAGTGATAGGATAGCTTATGATGCATTAAGCATGTTCATATGAGTCACTTAAGGTAATACAAGCTAAGAGGTTTTGAATCCATCAAGTTTAAGTGTTTGATTTTGCAAGGGTCATCTTTGAAAGAGTATAACTCGATGTTAATATGGTATTTTGGCTGATTTAGACCCATTAAATTGTAGAGAATCGAATTAGCTTTCCAACGATACCAATTTTGCCTTAATCCAATACCCGAGCGAAAAGTTACGCCCATTTTCGTGAGAGACAGTAAGCATAGGCAATTGGTTAGGTGCCGCTCAACCCAAGCATAGGCGATTGGTTAGGCGCCGCCCAACCCAAGCATAGGTGATTGGTTAGGCGTCGCCCAACCCAAGGATAGGCGATCACTTGGGCGTCGCCTAAGTCAAATCCAGGTGTCAAAAATACTCTGTCTTGAGTTATTTTAAAGGTAATTAAGTCTTTAAATACTCCTTACACGTCCCTAAACTTAACCCTACGAAATATATATCTTCTAAACATACTGCAACCCTATTTTCATCTCAAATCTCATCATCCAAGAGCACTAAAGGAGAAAAACAACTAGAGTTGCATAATTAAGTTTGAAGATCTGATTTCAAGGAATTTCCTCCGCCAATCATCAAGAATCTTCCTTCTAAGGTATGCGTAGTGTTCATCCACGGATTTCTTTCATCCGTGGAGTTCAAGAATCAATCTTTAAAATACAAAAGCTTGGTTGATTGTGGTGATATGATCATACCCATGTTGATGCTTGTTTGTTTTTCTCTTTTTCATTATAAAGTATGATTTCTATATTGTTGGGTGTTGACGATCATGTTGTTGATATTGGGTGATTCTCAAGATGGAATTTTTATATGTTTTTGTGAATTCATGATATCATATGAGTTGGAAACATGTAAATTTGGCTGTTCATGATGTATAATTTAATGAATTCACCTATGCTTAAGATGTACATGTAAGGTGTTTGATAAAATGCCTAAGAAACTAGAAATCATGCAATATAGCTAAATTGTGACTAAGTGAAGTATTCATGATATGCCCTTACGTTCCAATGACTTCTATGTTGTTAATGTGCCTTGTAAATATTGTTGGAATACTCATGAACTATTCTTATGAGATTATGCTATGTTTACTTGCAAATCCTACTTATGAACAAGATGTATGATAACCATGCAATCCACATGAACTTCCATGCTATTAGTATGTGTTGCCAATATGATTATGCAACGAACATGATATTAAGATTGTGCAAGTACTTCCATGTGATATGAAATCCTTTCCATGTAATACATTGTTGATAACCATGCTTAGTATGAGATCCCTACTTATGATATTATAAATTATGGACTCTACTCTTATGATCAAGTCAGTCATGTGTGTCAGTTTCCTTCCATCGAGTCCTGGGGGTACTTGTACCCGAAAACTATAGCTGTGTGCCTAGATCCATGTCATGTTTCACGATATCCAAACTCAAGCTATGATTCCATAGACTTCAGTTAGTTATGTGACTCAGGAAAACCTTGTGATCTTAGTCAGTTGTCAGATATCAGTAACATTCTGCCAGTCAACATAATTCAGTAAGATTAAGTTATACACAGTCAGTTATTCATGTCCAGTCCCTCCAGATGGGAGTAGAGGTTAGCACCGAGTGAGCCCAAGGATGGGAACTCACCCGCCATTTCAGGGTGTAATTCTTAGTAGCAATTCTTGTGTTCCAGAACTACATAGCCAGCGTAGGTTGAGATATCTTAACCCATCAGATTAGGGTTGATGAGGTGGCTTAACCCATCAGTTTAGGGTTCCCACCGTTCTCATTGAGTACCCGCTAGATAAGGGTCACTCACAGGCTGTCCTTACTCGTGGCACGGTATTGACACCCCTCCAGTCGGGACAGAGATTGGACCCCAGCTTAGACATAACGACATACATGGGGCATGTCGGTTAAATACTACTTCCCACAATTTCAGTATCAGTCTCAGTGAAAGAACTCAGGGCGTTCTTCAGATTTCAGTATATACAGGACTGTCAGATACAGTTGTCCATGTTATCAATTTCAGTATCAGTCATGACAGTTATCAGTAAACCATGTATTAGCTTACAGGTCATGCTATCACATATTTGCGATCCCAGTTTCTATATATGTGTGTTTGCACTCCCACGTTCATATTAGTCAGTCAATGTTGTTCATGCATGAAACCCTTTATGTTCAGCCTACCTTCCTCGTATACTCAGTACTCCAGTTGTACTGACGCATTTGCACTATGGTGCTTTCTTTTCATGTTATACCATAGGTTCTGAGGCATGAGCTCCAGCCCAACAGTAGCGGTAGCATTTCAGTCGTAGAGACACAGTGAGTCCTCATTGATTCGAGGACAATATGATTTGATTCATTTATTTATTCTTCAGTTTAGTTTTATGAAGTTAGTTGGAGACATGGTCCTTCAACTCCTTATTCAGATAGTTTAGAGGCTTTCAGATCTACTTTCAGATTTACGTTCAGATTTAGTTGTTTTGGGTATTTTGACCCACATGATTGTATTCAGTTGAACCTTATGGTCTTACAGTTCCATGTATTCTTCATCATTATATCATTATTTGCAGTATATAGGTACAGATATTAGTCATGGGTTAGCTTGTGGTCCCTCGGGGTCATGAGCACCGTGTAGCATTCTGGTTCAGCAAATCGGGGTGTTACAAACTTGATATCAAAGCCTAAGGTTCAATAGAGTCCTAGGAAGTCTGAAAGCCGCATCTAGTAGAGTATTGTACATGGGTGTGTTGCGCGCCATATTTATGTGCGGGAGGCTATAAGATATTTTAGGAATAGTCTCCTTTCTTTATTTTTCTTGTCATGCTAGTTAGCATAATCACAAGTTAAACTCTCAGTCTAATCCATTCTTCTTTTATTCCAGACCATGGCCCCAAAGAGAAGGAACCAGCCAGCTCCTCAGCCCGAAGATCCTTTGGGCGAACATATTTCCCATGCGGAGTTTAGAGCCGCATTTACCACACTTACTCAGTCCATGGCTGCATAAAATGAATGGTCACCAGTCATTCCGGCCAATCCAGTGCCACTCCCAAAGCAGCTAGGGTTTGGGACTTCACCCGGATGAACCCTCTATCTTTCCATGGGTCTAAGTCTGATGAGGACCCTCAGGAGTTCATTGACCAAGTCCAGAAGGTCATTGACATCATGGGTGCTGCTTCTATTGAGAGTGCTGAATTAGCCACCTACTAGTTACAGGATGTTACTCATGATTGGTACAAACAGTGGAAGTCTGGGAGGTTAGATGATACAGACCCTATCGAGTGGGAGGAATTTGTCACAGCCTTCTTAAACAGATTCTTTCCCCAAGAGCTGAGGAAAGCCAAAGTTCTTGATTTCATCAACCTCAGGCAGGGGAATATGACGGTTAGAGAGTATTCTCTCAGATTTACTCAGCTAGCCAGGTATGTTCCTCATGTGGTTGCAGATAATAGAGCTAAGATGAGCAAGTTTGTGTTAGGAGTCAACGATAACGTGGTAAATGAGTGTAGGTCTGCGATGCTAATTGGTGATATGACCTTAGCAAGACTCATGACCCATGCCCAGCAAGTAGAAGAGATGAAGTTTAAGACTAGGGAGAGGCAGAACAAGAGAGAAAGGTCAGGTAATTTCAACTTTACTCACCCCAAGTCAGATGGAGAAAATCGTTCACAGTTTTGCTCCAAGTCAGCTGTTCCATCTCCTTCCTCTGCCAGCGCTCTAGTGCCGAAGTTTAGAGACGGAAATAGAAACAAAGCGCCAGCCTCTAAATCTCAGGGTTGTGTTAGCAGTGCCAGAACGAATCCCCTTTGTCAGACTTATGGTAAGAACCACAAGGGCATTTGCAGAACCGGTAGTGATGTCTATTTTGGTTGTGGCAAGCCAGTCCACAGGATTAGGGAGTGTATGCAGTCAAGTCTTCAGGGTCAGCAAAATTATTCTACAGCTCAATCCAGTCGCTCGAACCAGTAGGGTGCCATTTCCAATGCTACTAGTGGGCAACTCCTAAATAGACTCTATGCTCTTTAGTCCCGGCAGGATCAGGAAAATTCTCCTGGATTTTCCATGTTCATGTATATGCTTTGCTATACCTAGGTGCATCTTTGTCTTTTGTTACTCCACACACAGCAGACGATTTCGAAATCAGTCTCGAAGTCCTAGCAGAGCCCTTCTCAGTCTCTACCTCAGTGTGTAAAACCATCATAGCTCAACGGGTATACAGGAACTGTCCAGTTATGATATCTCAGAAATCCACGTCAGCAAATTTAATGGAGTTAGAGATGACTGATTTTGATGTCATTCTCGGCATGGATTGGCTTTATTCCTGCTATGCCACAGTCGACTGCAGAAATAGGATAATTCAGTTTCAGTTCCTAAATAAGCCCGTCCTAGAATGGAAGGGTAGCATTTCAGCGTTCAGGGGTTAACTTATTTCCTACCTTCGGGCAAGGAAAATAATTTCTAAGGGGTGTGTGTATCATCTCGTGCATGTTAAATATTCAAGTTCTAATTATCCCAGCCTCGAAACAGTCTCTGTTGTTAATGAATACTTAGATGTCTTTCCTAAAAATCTTCCAGGCATTCCTCCCGAAAGGGAAATAGACTTCGGCATAGACCTTCTTTTGGATACTCAACCTATTTCTATTCTTCCATACAGAATGGCACCAGCAGAACTCAAGGAACTGAAAGATCAGTTGAAGGATCTCTTAGATAAGGGATTCATAAGACCCAGTGTGTCCCCATGGGGTGCGCCAGTATTATTCGTGCATAAGAAAGATGGTTCTCTCAGGATGTGTATTGATTATCGTCAACTCAACAAGGTCACGGTCAAAAATAGATATCCTGTTACCAGGATTAATGATCTATTCGACCAACTTCAGGGTGCCAGTTACTTCTCCAAGATAGACTTTAAATCAGGCAATCATCAGCTCAGAGTTAGAGTATGTGACATTTCGAAGATAATTTTCTATACTCGATATGGTCACTTCAAATGTTTAGTCATGTCATTTGGTGTTACCAATGACCCTGTAGCTTTTATGGATTTGATGAACCGTGTGTTCAAGCAGTACTTGGACATGTTTGTCAGAGTCTTTATAGATGATATTCTGGTCTATTCTCGCACAGAGCGTGATCATGCAGACCATCTCAGGATTGTTCTTCAGAATCTCAAGGATCATCAATTATTTGCTAAGTTCATCAAGTGCAAATTTTGGCTAAGATCAGTAGTATTCCTTGGCCATATTGTTTCCGGTGATGGAATTAGAGTAGATCCTCAAAAAACTGAGGCAGTAAAAAACTGGCCCAGACCCGTATCTCCATCAGATATTAGGAGTTTCTTGGGTTTGGCTGGCTATTACAGATGGTTTGTCGAGGGATTTTCTTCTATTGCATCTCCCATGTCCAGATTGACTCAGAAGAAGATTAAGTTTTAGTGGTCAGATTCATGCGAGAAGAGCTTTCAAGAGTTGAAGACTCGACTCATCTCCACTCCAGTTCTAGCTATTCCAGATAGTTCAGACAATTTTGTAGTCTATTGTGATGCATCCAGAGTGGGTTTAGGTTGTGTCCTCATGCAGCATGGTAGACCTTACGCCTCCAGATAGTTAAAGCCACATGAGAAGAATTATCTTACTCATAATCTTGAGTTAGCAGCGGTAGTTTTTTCCTTGAAGATTTGGAGGCATTATCTCTATGGAGTTCATGTAGATGTCTTCACAGGCCATAAAAGCCTCCAGTATGTCTTGTCCCAGAAAGATCTCAATCTTCGCCAGAGAAGGTGGTTAGAGCTCTTGAAGGATTATGACATGAGTGTTGTTTATCATCCGGGCAAGTCTAATATTGTGGCCAACGCTCTCAGTTGACTCTCCATGGGTAGTATTTCTCACATTGAGGATAGTAAGAAAAAGATGGCTCAGGAGATCCATCAGCTTGCCAGACTAGGCGTTCTCTTAGTCGATTCTTCAGAGGGTGGTGTATGTGTTCATAGTAGTTCAGAGTCATCTCTAGTTTTCGAGGTTAAAGAGAAATAAGACAGGGATCCTAGCCTTGTCAAGCTCAAAGAGTCAGTTCAAAATAAAAAAGTTGAGATTTTCTTCCAAGGGGGAGATGTTGTTCTTAGTTGTCAGGGTCGTCTATGTGTTCCAGGTATATATGAATTGAGGCAGCGAATACTTGCAGAAGCGCATGGTGCGCGATACTCTATTCATCCAGGGGCCACTAAGATGTACCGCGACATGCTGGAGATCTTTGGTGGAGTGGGATGAAGAAAGATGTTGCAGAGTTTGTGGCTAAGTAATTTACATGTCAGCAGGTTAAGATAGAGCATCAGAAACCTAGTGCTTCCATGCAAGAGTTCACCATTCCTAATTGGAAGTGAGAAGAAGTTAACATGGACTTCGTGATGGGTTTGCCTAGAACTCATCATCAACATGATTTAGTCTGGGTCATTATAGACAGAATGACCAAGTCAGCTTATTTTCTTCCTGTTCGTACTTCTTATTTCACCAAGGATTATGCCAAACTCTATATCAGGGAGTTAGTTAGATTACATGGTGTTCCACTATCTATCATCTCAGACAGAGGTCCCCAGTTCACTTCTCACTTTTGGAAAGCATTCTAAAAAGGTCTCGATACCCAAGTCCATCTCAGCACAGCATTTCATCCTCAGACAGATGGTCAAGCAGAGAGGACCATTCAGACTCTTAAAGATATGCTAAGGGCGTGTGCAATTAATTCAAGGGAAGTTGGGATGACCACTTGCCTTTGATTGAGTTTGCATACAACAATAGCTATCATTCTAGTATTCAGATGGCTCCATTCAAATCTCTCTATGGTAGGAGATATAGATCTCTGATTGGTTGGTTTGAATTTAGTGAGGCCTCAATCATAGGTCCTGACTTAGTATTCGATGCCTTAGAGAAAGTTCAATTGATCAGAAAGAGACTCTGGGCTGCTCAGAGCCGACAGAAGTTCTATGCAGATATTCGTAGAAAGGATCTCGAGTTTGAGGTCAATAACTATGTCTATCTTAAGATCTCTCCCATAAAGGGAGTGATGAGGTTCGGCAAGAAAGGGAAACTCAGTCCCCAGTATGTCGGTCCCTTCAGAATTCTTTGTCGCTTTGGCAAGGTAGCTTATGAGCTTGAGTTACCTTCAGATCTAGCCTCAGTCCATCCAGTCTTCCATGTCTCTTTGCTAAAGAAGTGCATAGGTGACCCAGCAGTTGTTGTCCCTATTCAGAACATCGACATCCAGAATAGCCTCTCTTATAAAGAGATTCCAGTCGAAGTCTTAGATTATCAAACTCGTAGATTGAGGAATAAAGAAGTCCCTCTAGTCAAGGTTCTTTGGTAAAATTAGTCTCATGAGGGAGCTACTTGGGAAGCAGAAGCAGATATGCGTACCAAGTATCCTCACCTCTTACCCACCAATTCAGATCAAGCTCAAGGTAACAGTTCTCCTTAATCTTATTCAGTTTCAGATTTATGTTTCCAGTATAAACTTGGTACCTATTAACCGTTTCATACTCAGTCATGCATTTATTTGTCAGTTGTCCGTGCATTAGATATGCACGAGTTCAGTATGTTTAGCATGTCAGTCATGAGATCAAGTTCCAGTTCTTCATGTTCAGTTTAGGTTATATTGTCTTGTATCCCTTCTCAGTAAATTCTCATTCGAGGACGAATGTTCCCAAGGGGGAGATATTGTAATACCATGCATGTTTCTAAGCTAGGAAGTGAATAAGTATTCCTACGTATGAAATCTTCTATCCTGTGGTTCATACTTGAGTACATGACTTACAATGAATATTTAGTGATAGGATAGTTTATGATGCATTAAGAATGTTCATATGAGTCACTTAAGGTAATACAAGCTAAGAGTTTTTGAATCCATCAAGTTTTAGTGTTCGATTTTTCAAGGGTCATCTTTGAACGAGTATAACTCAATGTTAATATGGTATTTGGCTGATTTAGACCCACCAAATTATAGAGAATCTAATTATCTTTCCAACAATACCAATTTCGCCTTAATCCAATACCTGAGCAAAAAGTTATGCCCATTTTCGTGAGAGACAGTAAGCATAGGCAATTGGTTAGGCGCCGCTCAACCCAAGCATAGGCGATTGGTTAGGCGCCGCCCAACCCAAGCATAGGTGATTGGTTAGGTGCCGCCCAACCCAAGCATAGATGATCACTTAGGCAACGCCTAAGTCAATTCCAGGTGTCAAAAACACCCCATCTTGAGTTATTTTAAAGGTAATTAAGTCTTTAAATACTCCTTACATGTCCCTAAACTTAACCCTACGAAATATATATCTTCTAAACATACTGCAACCCTATTTTCATCTCAAAGCTCATCATCCAAGAGCACTAAAGGAGAAAAACAACTAGGGTTGGATAATTAAGCTTGAAGATCCGATTTCAAGGAAATTCCTCCGCCAATCATCAAGAATCTTCCTTCTAAGGTATGTGTAGTGTTCATCCACGGATTCCTTTCGTCCGTGGAGTTCAAGAATCAATCTTTAAAATATAAAAGCTTAGTTGATTGTGGTGATATATCATACCCATGTTGATGCTTGTTTGTTTTTCTCTTTTTCATTATAAAGTATGATTTCTGTATTATTGGGTGTTGATGATCATGTTGTTGATATTGGGTGATTCCAAGATGGAATTTTTATATGTTTTTGTGAATTCATGATATCATATGACTTGGAAACATGTAAATTTGGTTGTTCATGATGTATAATTTAATGAATTCACCTATGCTTAAGATGTGCATGTAAGGTGTTTGATAAAATGCCTAAGAAACTAGAAATCATGCAATATAGCTAAATTGTGACTAAGTGAAGTATTCATGATATGCCCTTACGTTCCAATGACTTCTATGTTGTTAATGTGCCTTGTAAATGTTGTTGGAATACTCATGAACTATTCTTATAAGATTATGCTATGTTTACTTGCAAATCCTACTTATAAACAAGATGTATGATAACCATGCAATCCATATGAACTTCCATGTTATTAGTATGTGTTGCCAATATGATTATGCAACGAACATGATATTAAGATTGTGCAAGTACTTCCATGTGATATGAAATCCTTTCCATGCAATACATTTTTGATAACCATGCTTAGTATGAGATCCCTACTTATGATATTATAAATTATGGACTCTACTCTTATGATCAAGTCAGTCATGTGTGTCAGTTTCCTTCCATCGAGTCCTGGGGGTACTTGTACCCAAAAACTATAGCTGTGTGCCTAGATCCATGTCATGTTTCACGATATCCGAACTCAAGCTATGATTTCATAGACTTCAGTCAGTTATGTGACTCAGGAAAACCTCATGATCTTAGTCAGTTGTCAGATATCAGTAACATTCCGCCAGTCAACGGAATTCAGTAAGATTAAGTTATGCACAGCCAGTTATTCATGTCCAGTCCCTCCAGATGGGAGTAGAGGTTAGCACCAAGTGAACCCAAGGATGGGAACTCACCTGCCAGTTTAGGGTGTGATTCTTAGTAGAAATCCTTGTGTTCCAGAACTACGTAGCTAGCGTAGGTTGAGACATCTTAACCCGTCAAATTAGGGTTGATGAGGTGGATTAACCCGTTAGTTTAAGGTTCCCACCGTTCTTATTGAGTACCCGCCAGATAAGGGTCACTCACAGGCTGTCCTTGCCCGTGGCACGGTATTGACACCCCTCCAGTCGGGACAGAGATTGGACCGCAGCTTAGCCATAACGGCATACATGGGGCATGTCGGTTAAACACTACTTCCCACAGTTTTAGTATCAGTCTCAGTGAAAGAACTCAGGGTGTTCTTCAGATTTCAGTATATACAGGACTGTCAGATACAGTCGTCCATGTTATCAGTTTCAGTATCAGTCATGACAGTTATCAGTAAACCATGTATTAGCTTACAGGTCATGCTATCACGTATTCACGGTCCAATTTTCTATATATGTGTGTTTGCACTCCCATGTTCATATTAGTCAGTCAGTGTTGCTCATGCATGAAACCCTTTATGTTCAGCCTACCTTCCTCGTATACTCAGTACTCCAGCTGTATTGATGCATTTGCGCTGTGGTGCTTTCTTTTCATGTTACATTATAGGTTCCGAGGCACGAGCTCCAGCCCAACAGTAGCGGTAGCATTACAGTCGTAGAGACATAGTGCGTCCTCATTAATTCGAGGACAATATGATTTGATTCATTTATTTATTCCTTAGTTTAGTTTTACGGAGTTAGTTGGAGACATGTTCCTTCAACTCCTTATTCAGATAGTTTAGAGGCTTTCAGATTTACGTTCAGATTTAGTTGTTTTGGGTATTTTCACCCACATGATTGTATTCAGTTGAACCTTATGGCCTTACAGTTCCATGTATTCCGCATTATTATATTATGATTTGCAATATACATGTACAGATATTAGTCATGGGTTAGCTTGTGGTTCCTCGGGGTCATGAGCACCGTGTAGCATTCCGGTTCTGTAAATCGGGGTGTTACAAACTTGGTATCAAAGCCTAAGGTTCAATAGAGTCCTAGGAAGTCTGAAAGCCGCATCTAGTAGTCTTATACATGGGTATGTTGCGCGCCACATTTATGTGCGGGAGGCTATAAGATGTTTTAGGAATAGTCCCCTTTCTTCATTATTCATGTCATGCTAGTGAGCATAATCACAAGTTAAACTCTCAGTCTAATCCATTCTTCTCTTATTCCAGGCCATGGCCCCAAAGAGAAGGAACCAACCAGCTCCTCAACCCGAAGATCCTTTGGGGGAACATATTTCCCACGCGGAGTTTAGAGCCGCATTTACCACACTTGCTCAGTCCATGGCTGCACAGAATGAACGACCACCAGTCATTCCGGCCAATCCAGTGGCCACTCCCAAAGTAGCTAGGGTTTGGTACTTCACCTGAATGAACCCTCCGTTTATCCATGGGTCTAATTCTTATGAGGACCCTCAGGAGTTCATTGACTGTGGGCTATAACACTCCGATTTGGCCTGAAAATGCCCCGTTCGCATCATTTCGATCGTTTGTCCACCTAAATGGTCACGAAAAACTAAACGAACCACACTGGGACGATCCCTAAACTTTCTGGCACACCTCATTCAATTTTTGGCCCACAGCACGCCCGAACCCTGAGCCCACCTCCAAAACCGTGGGCTATAGCACACTGATTTGGCCCAAAAAAGCCCCGTTTCGCCCGTCTGTCCACCCAAATGGCCACGAAAAATTAATCGGACCACACTAGTACGATCCCCAACCTCCATGGCACACCCCGATCGAGTTTTGGCCAACTACATGCCCGGACCCCAGACCCACCCCCAAAACAATAGGCTATAGCACATCAATTTGTTCGAAAAATACCCAGTTCGCGCCGTTTCACCCGTTTGTCAACCCAAATGGCCATGGAAAATTTAACGGACCATACTGGGATGATATCCAACCTCTCTAGCATGTCTCGGTATGTTTTCGACCCACAACAAGCCCAGACCCCGGGTGCACCCCCAAAACCTTGGGCTATAGCACACCTATTTGGCCTGAAAATGACCCATTCACACCGTTTTGCCCGTTTGTTCATCCAAATGGCCACGAAAAATTAAACAGACCACACTGGATAATCCCCTACCTCCCTGGAACGTCTCGATCAATTTTAGGCCAACAGCATGCCCTGACTCCGGGCCTACCCCCAAAATCGTGGGCTATAGCACACCAATTTGGCCTGAAAATGCCCCGTTTGCGTCGTTCATCCGTTTGTCCACCCAAATGGTGACGAAAAATTAAACGGACCACACATGGATGATCCCCAATCTCCCTGGCATGTCTCGATCGATTTTTGGCCAACATCATGCCTATACCTCGGGCCCACCCCCAAAACTGTGGGCAACAACACACCGATTTGGGTTGAAAATACGTCGTTCATGCCGTTTTGCCCGTTTGTCAACCAAATGGCCATGAAAAATAAAAAGGACCTCACTGGAACTATCCCCAATATCCCTGGCACTCCCCGATCGATTTTTGTCCCAAAGAACTCCTGAACCCCGAGCCCATCCCCGAAACCGTGGGCTATAACACACCATTTTGGCCGAAAAATGCCCCCTTCATGCCGTTTTGCCCGTTTGTCCACCCAAATGGCCATGAAAAATTAAACGGACCATACTGGGATGATTCCCAACATCCCTGGCACGCCTCGATCAATTTTTGGCCTACAACACGCCCGAACCCCAAGCCTACCCCCGAAACCGTGGGCTATAGCATACCGATTTGGCTGAAAAATGCCCCCTTCGCGTCGGTTTGCCCGTTTGTCCACCCAAATGGTCGTAAAAAAATTAAATGGACCACACTGGGATGATCCCCAACCTCCCTGGCATGCCCCGACCATGGGACCCAGGCCCACCCTTGAAACCCTGAGCTATAACACACTGATTTGGCCTGAAAATACCCCGCTCGCGTTGTTTCACCTGTCGAAAATGCCATAAAAAATTAAATAAACCACACTGGGACGATCTACAACTTCCCTGTCACAACCCAGTCGATTTTCAGGCCACTGCAAGCCCATACCCCAGGCCCACACCCAAAATCATGGGCTATAGAACACCAATTTTGCCCGAAAATGCCCCGTTCGCGTCGTTGTGCCTGTTAGTTCACCTAAATGGCCACAAAAAATTAAACGGACCACACTGGGATGATCCCAGAACTCCCTGGCATGCCCCGATCAATTTTTCGCCAACAGCATGCCCAGAGCTCGAGACCACTGCCAAAACTGTAGGCAATAGCACATCGATTTGGTACGAAAATACCCCATTCGCGTCATTTCGCTCGTTTGTCCACCCAAATGGCCATAAAAAATTAAACGGACCACACTGGGACGATCCCCAACCTCCCTGGCATGCCCCGAATAATTTTTAGCCCACAGCACACCCAAAACCCGAGCCCACCCCTTGAAATCGTGGGCTAAAGCACATCGATTTGGTCCGAAAATGCCCTGTTTGCACCATTTCGCCCGTTTGTCCATAAAAATGGCTACGAAACATTAAACGGATCATACTGGGACAATCCCCAACCACCGTAGCATGCCTCGGTTGATTTTAGGCCCACAGGATGCCCGGACCCCGGGCCTACCCCTAAAACCGTGGGCTATAGCACACCGATTTTGCCCGAAAATGTCGTGTTTGCGCCGTTTCGCCCGTTTGTCCACCCAAATGGCTACGAAAAGTTAAACGGACCACACTGGGACTATCCCCAACCACCCTGGCACTCCCCAATATATTTTTGGCCCACAGCACGCCCGGACCCCGGGCCCACCCAGAAACTGTGGGCTATAGCACACCAATTTGGCCCAAAAATGCCCCGTTCGCGTCGTTTCGATCGTTTGTCCATCCAAATGGCTACGAAAAATTAAACGGACCACATGGGGATGATTCTGAACTTCCTTGGCACACCCCGATCGATTTTCGGTGAATAGCATGCCCGTACATCAAGTCCTCCCCCAAAATCATGGGCTATAACACACCGATTTAGCCCGAAAATGTCCCGTTCATGCGCGTTTCGCTCATTGTCCACCCAAATAGCACACAATTTTCTCTTTGGATATAGTACACCGAAAATGTCTCATTCGCGCCATTTCTCCTGTTTGTCCACCCAAATGTCTATGAAAAATTAAACGGACCATACTAGGACGATCCCCAACCTCCCCTAGCAAGCGCTGATCGATTTTTATTCGATAGCACGCCCGAACCCCGGGGTCACCCCTAAAACCATGGGCTATAGCACACTGATTTCGCCCAAAAATGCCCCGTTTGCGCCGTTTCACCCGTTTATCCACCCAAATTGCCACGAAAAATTAAACGGACCACACTGGGACGATCCCCAAACTCCCTGGCATGCCCCGATCGATTTTTGGCCCATAGCACGCCTGGACACTGGCCCCAACCCTAAACTGGGACAATCCCCAACCTCCCTGGCATGCCCCGATCAATTTTTGGCCCATAGCACGCCCGGACCCTGGGCCCAACCCTGAAATTGTGGACTATAGCATACCGATTTAGCAAGAAAATGCCCCGTTTGTGCTGTTTCGTCCGTTTATCGACCCAAATGGCTACGAAAAATTAAACAGACCATACTGGGATGATCCCCAACCTCCCTGGCATGCCCCGATCATTTTTTGACCCACAGTACACCTGGACCCCGGGCCCACCCCCAAAATCGTGGGCTATAGCTCACCGATTTATCTGAAAAATGCCTCGTTCACGCTGTTTCGCCCGTTTGTCCACCCAAATGGCAAACTAAAATTAAACGAACCACACTAGGACTATCTCGAACCTCCCTATCCTGCCTCGATCGATTTTTTGCCCACAGCACACCCGGACCCTGGGCCCACCCCCAAAATCATGGGCTATAGCACACCAATTTGGTCTAAAAATGCTACATTCACGATGTTTCGCCCATTTGTACACCCAAACAGTCACGAAAAATTAAATTGACCACACTGGGACGATCCCTAGCATACCTGGCATGCCCCGATCAATTTTTGGCCCACAGCATGCCTGAACACCGGGCCCACACAAAAACTGTGGGTTATGCACACCGATTTGGCCCAAAAATATCCCGTTCGCGTAGTTTTGCCTATTTTTCCACCTAAAGGTCCACAAAAAATTAAATGGACCACACTGGAACGATCTCCAACCTCCCTCACACGCCCCAATGAATTGTTTCCCCATAGTACGCCTGAAATCCGAGCTTACCTCCGAAACCGTGGGCTATAGCACACTGATTTGGCCCGAAAACAAGTCGTTCCTGCCGTTTTGCCCGTTTACCCATCTAAATGGCCACGAAAAATTAAACGTACCACACTGGGAGGATCCCCAACCTCCCCGGCATGCCTTTGTTAATTTTTGGCCCAAAGCACGCCCGGACCTCGGGTCCACCCCCAAAACCGTGGGTTAGCTCACCGATTTGGCCAGAAAATATCTCGTTCGCGTCGTTTCGCCTGTTTGTCCACCTAAATGGCCACAAAAAATTAAACGGACTACACTGGGATGATCCCCAACCTCCCTGGCACGTCTAAGTCAATTTTTGGCCCACAGTACGTCAGGACCCCGGGTCCACCCCTGAAACCGTGGGCTATAGCACACCAATTTGACCCAAAAATGCCCTGTTCTCATCGTTTCGCTCGTTTGTCCACCCAAATGGCTACAAAAAGTTAAACGGACCATACTGGGACTATCATCAACCATCCTGACATGCCTCGATCGATTTTTGGCCCACAGGATGCTCGAACCCCGGGCCTACCACCAAAGCCGTTGGCTATAGCAGATCGATTTGGCCCGAAAGTGCCCAGTTCGCTCTGTTTCTCCTGTTTATCCACCCAAATATCTACGAAAAGTTAAACGGACCACACGGGGATGATCCCCAACTACCCTAGCACGACGCAGTTTATTTTTAGCCCACAGAACGCCCGAGGCCACCCCAAAACATGTGGGTTATAGCACACCGATTTAGCTTGAAAATGCCCCTTTCATGTCGTTTCGATCGATTGTCCATACAAATGACCACAAAAAATTAAACGGACCACACGGGGATGATTTCCAACCTCCATGGCACACCCCGGTCGATTTTCGGCCCACAGCACGCCCGGATCCTAAGTCCACCCCCAAAATCATGGGCTATAGCACATCGATTTGGACCGATAATTCCCCGTTCGAGCGCGATTTGCTCATTTGTCCACCCAAATAGCACACATTTTCCTTTTGGGCTATAGTACATCGAAAATGCCTCGTTCGCACCATTTCGCTCATTTGTCTACCCAAATGGCCATGAAAAATTAAACGGACCATACTGGGACGATCCCCAACCTCCCTAGCATGCCCCGATCAATTTTTAGCCCACAGCACGCCCAAACCCCGGGCTTACCCCCAAAATCGTGGACTATATTGCACACCAATTTAGCAAGAAAATACCCTGTTCGCACCATTTTGCCCGTTAATCGACCCAAATGGCCACGAAAAATTAAACAGACCACACTGGGATGATCCCCAACCTCCCTGGCACGCCCCGATCATTTTTGGCCAATAGCACGCCCGAAACCTGGGTCCACCCCCAAAATTGTAGGCTATAGCACACCGATTTGGCTCGAAAATGCACCGTTCGCACCGTTTCGCCCGTTTTTCCACCTAAAATGGCCACAAAAAATTAAACGGACCACACTGGGATGATCCCCAACCTTCCTGGCATGCTCTGATCGATTTTCAGCCCAAAGCACGCTCGGACCCCGGCCCACCCCTGAAACTATGGGTTATAAAACACCAATTTGGCCCGAAAATGCTCCGTTTGCGCCGTTTCGCCCGTTTGTCCACCCAAATGGCCACAAAAAATTAAACGGACCACACTGGGATGATCCCCAACCTTCCTGGGATGCCCTGGTCGATATTTGACCCACAACACGCCCAAACCCTAGGTCCACCACCAAAACCGTGGGCTATAGCACATCGATTTGGCCCAAAAATGTCCCATTCGTGCCGTTTTGCCCGTTTGTCCACCCAAATAGTCAAGAAAAATTAAACTAACCACACTAGGACCATCGCGAGCCTCCCTAGAATGGTCCGGTTGATTTTTGGCCTATAGCAAGCCCGAACCTCGGGCCTTCCCCCAAAACCGTGGGCTATAGCACACCAATTTGGCCCGAAAAATGCCACATTCGAGCCGTTTCGCCCATTTGTCCACCCAAATGGCCACGAAAAATTAAACGAACCACACTTGGATGATCCTCAACCTACCTGGCATACCCCAATCAAGTTTTTGCCCACAACATGCCCGAACACTGGGCCCTCCCTAAAATTATGGGCTATACCACACCGATTAGGCCAAAAAATGCCTCGTTTGCGCCGTTTTGACTGGTTTTCCACTAAAATAGCCACAAAAAATTAAATGGACCACACGGGGACGATCGCCAACCTCCCTAGCACGCCCCGGTCAATTTTTGGCCTACAGCACACCCGGACCCTGGGCTCACTCCCGAAACCGTGGGCTATAGCACACCAATTTGGCCCAAAAATAAGCCGTTTGTGCCGTTTTGCCTGTTAAGCCACCCAAATGGCCATGAAAAATTAAACAGAGCACACTGGGATGATCCCCAACCTCCCTGGCACGCCCCGGTCGATTTTTGGCCAAAAGCACGCTCGGACTCCGGGCCCACCACCAAAATAGTGGGCTGTAGCACACCGATTTGGCCTAAAATTGCCTCGTTCTTGTCGTTTTGAGTAGGTTGATTTTTGGCACACAGCATGCCCGGACCCCGGACACACCCCCAAAACGGTAGGCTATAGCACACCGATTTGGTCCGAAAATGCCCCGTTCGTGACATGTCGCCCCTTTGTCCACCCAAATAGCCACAAAAAATTAAACGGACCACACTAGGACGATCCTCAACCTCCCTGGTATGCCCCGATCGATTTTCGACACACAGCACGCCCGGACCCTAGGCCCACCCCTGAAACTGTGGGCTATAGCACCCCAATTTAGCCCGAAAATAACTCGTTTGCCCCATTTCTCCCATTTGTCCACCCAAATGGCCACGAAAAATTAAATGGACCACACCGGGACTATTCCCAACCTCCCTGGCAGCCCCGATCAATTTTTGCCCCACAGCACGCTCGAACCTCGGGCCCACCCCCGAAACTGTGAGCACACAAATTTTTCTAGAAAATGCTCCGTTCATGCCGTTTCTCCCATTTGTTCACCAATTTGGCCCGAAAATACCTCGTTCGCGCCGTTTTGCCCGTTTGTCCTCCCAAATAGCTATGGAAAATTAAACGGGCTACATGAAAAATTAAACGGACTACACTAGAATGATCTCCAACCGCCCTGGCATGCCCCAAATGATTTTTGGCCCACATCACGCCCGTACCCCGGGCTCACCCCAAAATCATCAGCTATAGCACACCGATTTGGCTCGAAAATACCCAACTCGTGCAAGTATGCCCGTTTGTACACCCAAATGACCACAAAAAGTTAAACGAACCACACTGGGACGATTCCTAACCTTCTTGGCACACCCCGGTCGATGTTCGTCCCACAAGATGCTCGGACCTCGAGCCCACCCCCAAAACCGGTGGATACGACACACTGATTTTGCCCAAAAATGCCCCGTTCGCGCCGTTTCACCCGTCTTATCCACCCAAATGGCCACAAAAAATTAAAGGGACCACACTGGGATGATCCCCAATCTCCCTGGCATGGCCCAGTCGATTTTTGACCCACAAAACACCCGGATCCTTGGCCCACCCGCAAAACAGGCTATAGCACATAGGTTTGGTCCAAAAATGCCTTGTTCGTGCCGTTTCGACCGTTTGTCCACCCAAATGGCCACGAAAAATTAATCGGACCACACTGGGACGATCCCCAGCCTCCCTAGCACACCCCGATCAACTTTTGGCCCACAACACGCTTGGACCCCGAGCCCACCACCAAAACCGTGGGCTATAGCACACCGATCTAGCCTAAAAATGCCCCATTCGCATCGTTTTACCTGTTTATCCTCTCAAATGGCCACGAAAAATTAAACAAACCACATTGGGATGATCCTCAATCTCCCTGGAACGCCCCGGTCAATTTTCCATCCACAACAAGCCCGAACCCTGGGCCCACCCCCAAAACATGTGGGTTATAGCACACCAATTTGGCATAAAAATGCCCTAGTTGTGCCATTTCGCCCATTTGTCCACCCAAATGGCCACAAAAAATTAAACGAACCACTCTAAGACAATCCCCTACCTCCTTGGCACGCCCCGTCCGATTTTTAACCCACAACACGCCCGGATCCCATGCCCACCCCCAAAACTATGGGCTATAACACACCGATTTGGCCCGAAAATACTCTGTTCGCACTGTTTCATCTGTTTGTCCACCAAAATAGCCACGAAAAAACAAACGGACCACACTGGAACGATCCCTAATATCCCTAGCATTCCCCGGTTAATTTTTGGCCCACAGCACGCCCGGACCCTGGGCCCACCTAAAAAATTATGGGCTATAGTACACCGATTTGGCCCGAAAAAGCTTCATTTGCGCCGTTTCACCCGTTTGTCCACCCAAATGGCCACGAAAAATTAAACGGACCACACTAGGATGATCCCCAACCTCTCTGACATGCCCCGATTGATTTTCTACCCACAACACGCCCGAACTCCAGGCCCACCATTAAAACCGTTGGCTATATCGCATCGATTTTGTCCAAAAATACCCCGTTTGAGCCATTTCGCTTATTAGTCCACCCAAATGGCCACAAAAAATTAAACGGACCACACTGGGATGATCCCCAACCTCCTTGGCACGCACCGATCGATTTTAAGCCAACAACACGCTCGAACCCTGGGTCTACCCCCAAAACCATAAGATATAACACACTGATTTGGCTAAAAAATGCCCCGTTCGCGCTATTTCGCCCGTTTGTCTTTCCTAATAGCCACAAAAAATTTAACGAACCATATTGGGTCGATCCAAAACCTTCCTGGCATGCCTCGATTAATTTTTGGCACACAGCACGCCCAGAACCTGGGCCCACCTCCAAAACTGTGGGCTATAGCACATCAATTTCGCTCGAAAATGCCCTGTTCGCGCTGTTTCGCCCGTTTGTCCACACAAATGGCCATGAAAAATTAAACGAACCACACTACGACAATCCCCAACCTTCCTGTCACGCCCAGGTCAATTTTTGGCCCACAGCACACCCGAACCCCAAGACCACCTCCTAAATCATAGGGTATAGCACACCAATTTAGCCCGAAAATACCCCGTTCGCACCATTTTGCATGTTTATCCTCCCAAATGGCCACAAAAAATTTAACGGGCTACACTGGGATGATCCCCAACCTTCCTGGCAAGCCCCGGTCAATTTTCAGGCCACAACACCCCTGGGCCCACCCCCAAAATCGTGGGCTATAGCACACCGATTTGGCTCAAAAATGTCCCGTTCGTGCTGTTTCGCCCGTTTGTCCACCCATACAGCCACGAAAAATTAAATGGATTAAACTGGGATAATCTCCAACCTCCCTGGCTCACCTCGGTGGATTTTTAACCCACAGCACGCTTGAACCCCGCACCTACCCCCGAAACCATGAGCTATAGCACACAGATTTATCTTGAAAATGCCCTGTTCGTGTAGTTTTGCCCGTTTGTCCACCCAAATGACGATAAAAAATTAAATGGACCACACTGGGATGATCCCCAACCTCTTTGGCATGCCCCGATTGATTTTCAGCTTATAGCACGCCTGAAACCCGAGCCCAACCCCGAAATCGTGGGCTATAGCACATCGATTTGGCCCAAAAATGCCTCGTTTGTGATGTTTTGCCCGTTTGTCCACCCAAATGGCCACAAAAAATTAAACGGACCACACTGGGATAATTCCCAACCTCGTTGGCACGTCTCGGTAGATTTTTAGCCCACAACATGTTTGGACCCCGGGCCTAGCCTCAAACTGTGAGTTATAGCACACTGATTTGGCTCGAAAAATGCCTCGTTCGAGCCGTTTCGCCCGTTTGTCCGCCCAAATGGCCACAAAAAACTAAACGAACCATACTGGGATGATCCCCAACCTCTCTGGTATGCCCCGACCCCAGGCCCCTGGCCCACCCCTGGAACCGTGGACTTTAACAAACCGATTTGCCCCAAAAATGCCCCGTTTACGTTGTTTCACCCCTATGTCCACCCAAATAGCCACAAAAAATTAAACGAACCACATTGGGATGATTCCCAACCTCCCTGGCACACTTCGGTTGATTTTTGGCCCACAGCACGCTCGAAACCTGGGTCCATCCCCAAAACCCTGGGCTATAACACTCCAATTTGGTCTGAAAATTCCTCGTTCTCACCCTTTTGCCCGTTTGTCCACCCAAATAGCCACAAAAAAACTAAACGGATAATACTGGAACGATCCCCAACCTCCCTGGCACACTTCGATCAATTTTCAGCCCACAATACGCTCGGACCCCGGGCCCACCCCCAAAACCGTGGTCTATAACACACTGATTTGGCCTGAACATGCCCCGTTCGCGCTATTTTACCTGTTTCTTCACCCGAATGGCCACGAAAAATTAAACGGACCACACTGGGACGATACCCTACCTCCCTGGCATACCCCGATCAATTTTTGGCCCACAACACTCTCGAGCCCCTGGCCCACCCCTAAAATCATGGGATATAGCACACCAATTTTGCTCGAAAATGGTCTGATCGCGTCGTTTCACCCGTTTGTCCCCCTAAATTGCCACAAAAAATTAAACAGACCACACTGAGATGATCCTCAATAACCTGGCATGCTCCGGTTGATTTTTGGCCCACAGCATGCTTGGACCTCGAGCCCACCACCAAAACAATGGGCTATAGCACACTGATTTGGCCCGAAAATGCTCCGTTTGCGCCGTTTTGCCTGTTTGTCCACCTAAATGGCTATGAAAAATTAAACGGACAGCACTGGATTGATCCCCAACCTCCCTGGCATGCCCCGGTTGATTTTCGGCACACAGCACGCCCGAACCACAGGCCCACACCCAAAATCGTGGGCTATAGCACATCGATTTGGCCTAAAACGCCCTGTTCGAGCCGTTTCACCCATTTGTCCACCCAAATGGCCACGAAAAATTAAACGGACCACAATGGGAGGATCCCCAACCTCCCTGGCATGCCCTGATTGATTTTTGGTCTACAGCACGCTCGGACCCCGGGCCCACCCCCGAAACCACGGGCTATAGCACATAAATTTGGCCTGAAAATGCCCTATTCACGTCGTTTCGCCCGTTTGTCCACCCAAATTGCCACGAAAAATTAAACGAACCACACTAGGATGATCCCCAACTACCCTGGCATGCCCAGGCCAATTTTTAGCCCACATCAGGCAAGGACCTCGGGCCCACCCCTAAAACCGTGGGCTATAACACACCGATTTAGCCCAAAAATGCCCGTTCGCACCGTTTCGTCCGTTTGTCCACCCAAATGGCCAAAAAAATTAAACTGACCACACTGGGTCAATCCCCAACCTCCCTGGCATACCCCGATCGATTTTCGGCCCCCAGCACGCCCAAGCCCCGAGCCCACCCCTAAAACCGTGGGCTATAGCACACCGATTTGTCTTGAAAATGTCCCATTCGTGTCGTTTCGACCATTTGTCCATCCAAATAGCTACAAAAAATTAAACGGATCACACTGGAATGATCCTCAACCTCCCTGGCATGCCCCAGTCAATTTTTGGCCTACAGCACGCTCGGACCCTGGGCCCACCCCCAAAACCGTGGGCTATAGCACACCAATTTGGCCCAAAAATACAACCTTACCCTACGACATAAAACACCAAAAACACGTACTTAGCTATTGTAATTTAGTTTTAAAAGCTCTTAACCCTCTTTGTTTCCAAGAACAAACTTAGGGTTTCTTCTCAATTAACTTTAAGACCCCATTACACCCTCCACAAGATATTCAAGAATTATGACTCCCAATCCAAGAACATTCAAGAAAGGTCAATTGTCTTTCAAGATTCAAGCACCAAGGTATGTGTAGTGTTCATCCATGGATCCCTTTCATCCATGGAGCTCAAGAATCATGTTTTAAATAATGAATTGTGATTATCTTGTTGTGGTATGATTATGTTCATGTTGATGGTTGTTATTTGGGTTTCAAGAGAGTATATTAATCTATTTTCATGAAGTATGTGAGCATGTTAGTTGAAATCCATGAATTTGGGTGGTTTGATATTGCTAAATTAATAAGTACACCTATGCCCAAAATTGTGCATGTAAGGTGTTTGATGAAATGCCTAGAATGATAAAAACAATGTTTTCATGACTCAATAGTGTTTAAATAACAAGCCTATGCTCTATCCCTTTTTATTCAACATGAATTCCATGCTATGGTTGTGTGTTGATTGTTGTGATATGGAATGCTCATGACATTGAAGTTATGTAAATGATTACATGTCATATGCATTCCCTTCCATGTATAAGATGTTGTAAACCATTTGTAGTATGAAATCCCCTACTTATGGCATTATGAATTGTGAACTTTGTTTCTATGATCAAGAAGTGTCATGTGGTGTCAGTTTTCTTTCATTGAGTCTTGGGGGTACTTGTACCCAAAAAATATAGTTGTGTACCTAGAGCCAGTGTCATGTTTCCACGATATCCACGGTCAAGCCATGTTCAGTAGAATTCAGTCAGTCATGTGACTCAAGAAATCTCAGTAATCTCAGGAGCTCAGCTAACTATCAGATATTAGTAGTATTCCATCAATTAATGAAATTCAATAAACTCAGTCCGTGTATAGTCAGTTAATCATGTTCAGTCTCTTTAGATGGGAGTAGAAATTAGCACCAAGTGAACCCAAGGATGGGAACACACACTGTCAGATGAGGGTGTGATTCTTAGCAGTCATCCTTGCATTCCAGAACTATGTAGCCAGCATAGGTTGAGATATCAATACTATCAGATGAGGGTTGATGATGTGGATAAGCACTGTCAGATGAGGGCCCCACCATTTTCTTTTAGTGACACTGTCAGATGAGGTTACCCACAGCTTGTCTTTACCAGTGGCGCGGTATTGACACCCTTATAGTCAGGGCAGAGATTGGACCCCAGCTTAGCTATAATAGCATATATGGGGCATGTTGGTTAAATAACTACTTCCTACAATTTCAGTATCAGTCTCAGTAAAAGAACTCAGATAGTTTTTCAGATTTTAGGACTGTCAGCTACAGTCGACTCAGATACCGTACGGAACCCAGATAGTTCCATTAGATTCAGGACTATCAGATACACTCACCTATGTTATCAGTTATATCAGTCATGTTAGATATCAGTACACACACATTATCAGTATACAGATTCAGTTATGATGTTCTCACGATTTTAGTTACTATGTATTCATGTATGTATTCTCACATTCATAATAGTCAGTCAGATATTATTGTTCATGCATATAAACCCCATGCATTCAGCCTACCTCACTTGCATACTCAGTACATTCAAACGTACCGATGCATTTGTGCTATGGTGTTTCTTTTTATTTTACACCATAGGTTCAGAGACACGACTTCTAGATCAGCAACAACAGTAGCATTTCAGTACTCCGAGTTTTAGCTGTGAGTCCTCATTCTCTGAGGACGTGATCGTATTTCATCATTTCAGTATTTAGTTTCTTTCAGTAATGGAGTTAGTTAGGGACATGTCCCATCAACTCCTTATTTAGACAGTAGAGGCTTTCCAGACTATCATGTTTCAGACTTCAGCATTTCAGTTTTATTTTGGTATTGTGATACCACTTTATTCAGACATTGTTATTATTTAGATTTTGTTCAGTATTGAACCTTATGGCCTTTAGTTTATGTTTCCGCATTTATATACATATATTATGCAGTGTACAAGTACAGATATCTGTCATGGGTTAGCTTGTGATCCTTTGGGGTCATGAGCATCGTGTAGCATTCCAGGCACTAGGCTCGGGGCGTTACAGATGCCTACCACCTATCAGCTCTCACCGGACCAGGGCTAGAATGGATGGAAAGATCAAATCACCTAGTGTTTATCTCTATTGGGAATTGAACCTGAGACCTCATGGTGATCAACCCAACTTCATTGAATCACTAGGCTACATTCTTGGATGCTTATTCTTTTAATATTTAATTTCAACAGAAAATGTTGTTAGGGTTTTGCCTGATTTTCTTACCAAGTTTAAGTTTTACTTTTTTTGAAAGAAAAATAAAAGTAATATCATAATTACTTTTTACTTTTTCTGAAAGGAAAATATAATTCTTTTTCACTTAGGTGGGTGTCTTATTTTCGATGTCCTATTTCTTATCTCTTATTCCATATTACGCTTATTTATCTTATTTCATATTGCTCTGATTTTTATTTTATTATGTCTTATTCCTTATTTATGTTATGCCATCCATCCTGCTTCATGTTTCATTACGCTCTTGTTTACTATCCTTTATCTTGAGCCGGAGGTCTATCAGAAACAACATCTCTACTTCTTCGGAGTTAGCGGTATAGACTGCGTACATTTTACCCTCCTCAGACCCCACTTTGTGGGAATACACTGGGTTTATTGTTGTTGTTGTATTTGACTAAAATTTTGAAATGCTATAAATAAAAGACATCCCTTCTCATACAATAATAGAATAGTATCCACAATGTAATCGTTTGTAGTCGTTTTAAGAGTCTTGTTTAGAGGGAGATTTTCTCCCAACGCTTTTTATGTTTTCTTTAATATTAGTTTTCATGTGTAAGCCAATTGGCCAAACCATATCAATAATATGTATTTTTAACATTGTTTTTGTGTCGTCTGAATTATCGTCTACATGATTTGCAAACTTTAAGCTTCCGCATGACGTCCTCTCGATTTCGAACCCAACAAATGTTGGAGTAACCGATAAGGTTGTTGTCACGAGACCAAGAGGCTACAAATTCAAATCGTGGAAACAACATCGTGTAGAAATGCAAGGCAAGACTGCGTACGGTAAACACATGCATAGCGGAAGTTTTAGTGCATCGGATTGTTTTTTATTTATTTTATTTTATTTTTAGTAATAACTTTATCGAAGGGTATAGTTGTCTTCGTATGGAATGTAGGTTACGGTTACGGAGTCGAGTCGTGAGAGTATTTAGTAAGTATTGCGTTATGATAGACTGTATATATCACATCTTTTGCAGTGTGGCCTTGCCCTTTATTCGAACCCTACCAATGCGGGATATTTTGTAAATTGTACGCCGAGTTGTCCTTTTAATCACTTAATACATTTCACTTAATATTCCTTCAGAATTTCAATTAAAGATTATAATTAACTATATAATTTGTGCACCGAGCTACTCTTAATACATTTGACATGATATTCTTATCTGGTACCTGTTGCTGATTGGAGGTGACAGATGGTACCTGTTGCTGATTGGAGGTGACAGATATTCCGTAAAACTAGTCAACGTACGCGCAAGTTGATTCGAATACCACGATTATCGAAAAAAAAAAAAGAAATTCTTTCTTGCTATACAAATAAGAGAAAACAACTATTTTATTATTTTAGTACATTATTACGTATTTAAGTAATTCAACCTTTTTAATTTTGGAGTTCTTTTTTTTATTTCAATAATAATATCAATTAATGGGAAATAATTAATTTCTTGCTTCCCAATCCTTGTTAGCATAGGACTCATCATATAATTATTTGCTATATATATTTGGTTCTTTGTTCTCCACTCAAAACGTATTATTATTATACTTCTTGTTTTCATCAAATTAATTAAATTGCTCACTTTAATTTCTTCTTTGCAAAAAAGAAGAATAATTAGCATGGCAATTTATAATACTTCTGATGAACAGACACAATATTTAGAAGATGTAATTGATGAACAGGCAGAATATTTAGAAGATGTAATTGAAAGTCAGGTACTACTAATCTTTAATTGCCTTTTTTAATTAGGTTTTCTAGTTTTTTGTTGCAACTTACCGACAATATGACCTTAGAGAGAAGCGTGTGGAGGATACGGGTAGAAGATTAGTAGGAAGGAGAACTAATGATATGATCTTAGACAGGAATGCATGAAGGACACGGGTAGAATAGAAGGCTGGTAGGAAGGAGCACACGTGTTATCTAACATGTGGAGATGCTGGGAGAAGGTTGATAGGAAAGAGCACCGACGTTATGACCTTTGACAGAAATGTGTGGAGGACAAGGGTAGAAGGTTAGTAGGAAAGAGCGAGCACCAATGATATGACCTTAGAGAGAAAGGTGTGGAGGACGCAAGTAGAAGGATAGTAGGAAGGGGTGCGTCCATGCTAGCAGAGGCGGACTTACGTTAACTCGACGCGGAATGAATATAATTACATAAAAAATATACGAAAATAGGTATAAAACATATAAAAGCACCCACTAAAATCAGATGTGTCAGGTTCGAACCTCGTTGAGGTGATTTTTTATTTATTTACTTTTTAATCTTTTAAGCATCCACGATCCTTAATCTTGGGTCCATACCACTGCATACTAGTATAGCTAGGAGTGTTTTGTTTTGTTGGGTAGTCGTAGTGCTACGTTTATAGTTTCTTGTTCTTGAGGTTTTTGCTGTAACATGACTCAAATTTGCGGGGGTCTTATGATTCCTTCGACTATTTATTATTGTATTTCTATGGCGTATATTTGTCTAGCTGGACCACTGTGATACACGTCCACTGGCGTGTAAGCGTCTGAAGTGGTCCAACCGGACAAATATATGCAACAGAAATACGATAATAAATAATCGAGGGGAGTATAGACCCCACAAAATTGAGGTGTGTTAGAACAAATTTTGTCAAAGTTTAGGTATATTTCTGACTCTTTTTCGATACTTTTATAACCTATTTTAAAAGAAATTCTTTGGATGTTGAATACTAATTTTTTTTTTTTTTTTTTTTTTTGAAAATTTGTAGGGTTTTTATGTGATGAACAATTGTGGACGGGAAATTCCATGTGGGATAATGAAAATTGATGAGAATTCTGAAGTTTTTGGTCAAGCAAAAAAAGCAGCTATTTTTGCAGTTGATAAACACAATATTGAGAAATTGGAAAATTCATCAATATTGAAATTTATGAAGATTATTAATATTAATTTTGAACCTACTGCTGGTGCAATTTATTACATAACTTTTGCAGCTTTGGATTATTCTTCTGGAAATATTTTTCATTATCAAGCTAAAGTATGGGAAAAAATCAACACTGGTTACAAAGTTGAGATGTTTCAACTTGCTCCTTATGTGCCAAAATTCTCAGGTAATTATTAATAATATATATATATTAACTTGGCTTCGATCAGCATTTGTATCCTCCAACTTTGAGTGTACATGTCCTACTTGGCGTCTCACGTGAATAGCCACGTAAGATGCGTGTGTATACTTAACTTTAGGGCGTGTGTCAGTGTGTGTATACTGGCTTCGATCGGCATTTGTATCCTCCAACTTTGAGTGTACATGTTCTACTTGGCGTCTCACGTGAATAGCCACGTCGGATGTGTGTATATACTTGTTCAACTTTAGGACGTGTGTATACTGGCTTCGATCGGCATTTGTAGCCTCTAACTTTGAGTGTACATGTTCTACTTGGCGTCTTACGTGAATAGCCACGTCGGATGCGTGTATATACTTGTTCAACTTTAGGACATGTGTGTATACTGGCTTCGATCAACACTTGTATCCTCCAACTTTGAGTGTACATGTCCTACTTGACGTCTTACATGAATAGCCATGTAGGATGCGTGTGTATACTTGTTCAACTTTAGGACATGTGCGTATAGTTATTCAACTTTATACAAGTTTAATTATCTCGTTGTGCGAGCCCAAAATTGGAGGATATAGATGTTAACGGAGACCAAGTTAAAAGGCGTATTATGTATTATGCCTATTTTTTTTTTATTTTCTACTGCTCGGTATTCGGTACCTGATATGGAATCCGACTATTTCAAATTGATGTTTTCCTACCAAAGACGATTTTATATTAGGGCTCGAACAAAAACTTTTGATTAAAAATGAAGGAATACTTATGGCTCCACCGTATTGAATTTTCTTTTTAAAAATAAAAAATTATTTAAAACCATATGGCATTTTCTTATGATCCTCTAACAATTTTGTTTTTTTACTGCAGAAAGTGAGGAAGAGAATAATTTCTGTATTAAGGTTAATAATTTGCAGGAGTGGATGGATGAAAATTATCTTTATTACAAGTGCTGCTACAAATTCAAAAAGGTACTTATAATTTTTTTAAAAACTAATTTCTGTTGTATCTTTCTTCATATTCATATATTGATTTTTCGAGTGTTTATCGAAAATAACTAAATATACGATCTTTGTATTATACTCGATATGTTATTGTATTCATATACTATTTTATCGAGAGTCTATCGAAAATAACCTCTCTACCTCTAAGGTAGTGGTACGATCTGCATACACCCTATCCTCCCAGACCTCACTATGTAGGAATACATGGGATATTTTGCTATTTTTGTATATTCATATATTAATTTTTTGAGGGTGTATCGGAAACAATCTCTCTACCTCTAACATAGTGGTACGGTCTTGGTGCATTCTATCCTCCATTGATCCTACTTTGTGGAATTATACTCAGTATATTATTGTTGTTGTATTCATATATTATTTTATCGAGAGTCTATCGGAAACAACCTCTGTACCTCTAAGATAGTGGTACAATCTTGATGCATTCTATCCTCCTTTGATCCTACTTTATGAAATTATACTCGATATGTTGCTGCTGTTGTTTTATTTATATATTATTTCATCGAGAGTCTATCGGAAACAACATCTCTACCTCTAAGATAGTGGTACGATCTTGGTGCATTTTATCCTCGTGTGATCCTACTTTGTAGAATTATACTCGGTATGTTGTTGTTGTTGTTGTATTCATATATTATTTTATCGAGAGTCTATCGAAAACAACCTCTACCTCTAAGATAATGGTACGGTCTGCGTAAACTTTACCCTCCTCAGACCCCGCCATGTAGCAATATACACCATATATGTTGCTGTTTTTGTAAATTCATATATTATTTTCAGACTTGCAAGTACAATAATTATATAAATTTTCTAATGTAAATTTTTATTAATTAACTAATATTTTTTTATTATTATTTTCAGTTTGTTTCTGTGGAGGTGATTAGAGATGAAGAAACTGGAAAATCAATGGGATATGGTTTTCTTAATTTCAAAAATAATTCAGCAGCAATGGAATTTTCAGAGAGAAATGAAGAAAAGCAAATGCCATATTCCAACCAAATTTACTCATTGTTCTTTGGAAAAAAATAATTTTTATTAAAGGATTATGTTTTCATATATATATTAATCATTTATTGATGACTAAATTTGTAGCTAATTTTATTTTTGATAATTATGAATTTCGAATTTTACATTAATTTGCCCTTAAAGATTTGTCGATTATATAAAATAGAGAAACACATATATATACATAAAAGAAAAACAATTCAATTTAAGGGAAATCGAAATATACTAATTTTGCATGAGAAAGTTTTACAATATCTTTATTTATTTTTGTTTTTCATTTTTCCAAATTAATAAAAAGCATAGCATAAGTACAAGAAAATAAATAGACACACAAACTTGGCCTTGATCTTAAGTTGCATCACGGCAAATTCTAGCTGTTGGATTTGAGACACAAACTTGAAAGTACTTCTTCTTGGCTTCCGGTGAGCCGCGCTTCGGCTCAGGTTCATCAGCCAGGGCGGCCCCTGCTACTGAACATGCAGCAGCGGCCGCCATGCCAAAGAACAACTCCCTACGACCACCGACGTTGTTGATCTCTTTTTTGTTGCTCATAACGATATTTTCACCCTCAGACGTGTTAGAGCTAGCCTTAACCATGACAACCCTAGGGCGTGTCGCGGCTGGGGCTCTAGCCAGGGCCGCGACCGAGCCGCCGGAGGCCAATGAGGTTGTCATTGTCATTGAAGCCATTAGATCAACTCAATTGGACTAGCTAGTTGATTTCTCTTGTTGCAAAGAGAAATGGTTTGGTGTGTGTGTTAAAAATAAATGTCAATTGCCATTGGAATGTCTTATCCATTTTCTTATCTACACTTAGTGTTGATAGCCAATGAACTTTTGCCACTTGGCAATCTCAATCTTGATTTTGTAAAAAATATTTGTGGATGATTTTGTCCCAAATTGTCTTTTCATGTTTTTTTGGCTCTTCAAATATTCATTGGTTACTAATATTAAAGTTTATTCAACCATTTATCCATTGATTATTTTATCTATTGAAGAGTAAAAATTGTAAACAATAAAGTTGCATATAATAAGCTCTTGTAGTTCGATTTTTTTTTCTTGATCCCACGCATAGTAGGAGCTTTAGTGATGGGGCTGCCTTTTTAGTTACTCCAACTATAGTAAAGAGATAAGCATCCAGTACCCCCTCGAACTATGCCTTAAGTTGCTACGACACACTCCAATTTCACATGGATCTTATAATCTCTGAACTCAATTTTAGCGTATTTTTATCACTTTTGTGTTGACATAACACCTTTATTACATAAAAATAGGATCCACGTCAAAGGTGCCACTTCAGCTAAAAAGGGTGATAAAAATACACTAAAATTGAATTCAGGGGTAATAGGATCCTTGTAAAATGGGAGTGTCGTAGCAACTTAAGGCATAGTTTGAGGGGGTACTGGATGCTTTACTCTAAAGTAAAAGAATTCATAGCCTACCTAAGGTACAGTTGCGTACTACAATAGACCCTTCTGGTCCGGTCCTTCTCCTGTCTCCACGCGTTGTGGGAGCTTTAGTGCATCGAGCTATTCTTTTAGCTACTCCGACTACAGTAAAGAATTCAAAGCCCCATATAGATCGGCCCCATTAGGCCGATCTAAAAGCTGGCATATACGTTCAGCAGAACTCAATCGTTGTAGCTCAAATCCTGTATTTCGTACTAAGAAATTCACTAAATATGTACAGGAACAACCGCGAAAGCAACAACACGCGAATGAATCAAACTATACTGTCTAAATTCGTCTAACTTGATCATCCCATTCAACGCGTATGTTACCTTCCTCATACTCGAATGACTACCTGTTGAGTCGCGGTTTTACACTCTCCCCGATGAACTGTTCCAGCTGATCAGAGATTTCAACGGGCAAACCAGAAGCCTCGACAACAATTACTTTGTTACTGCATCGCGAAAATACAAATGGTTCTCTAGGTACTGCACTTCTTGATGTACGAAGCTTGTCTCTGAACATCGAAAGTAAAACAAACACGAAACACATTCAGAAGACAGAAAATTTCGCGGTTCTAACAGAATGTTAACGCAGTTTTAGATGAGTTCATCGACACAAGGTATGACGCTGTCCTGATAAGAGGACGTGTTTTGGATAGATGCAGAGCCAGGATTTGGAGTTTATGGGTTCAGGGTTCTAATCTTTTACGTTATGGAAAAAGTAGCAGCTAACTATGTAGCTACAACGACAACTTACCCGGTGTAGTCCCACAAAATGTGGTCTCCCAATTAAGGGTAGAGCGGACGCAGACCTTACTCCTACCTCAGAGGTGGAGAGGTTGTTTCCGAGTAGCTAGATCCTTGGCTCACGAAAAACAAGTCCAAAGAAAGAAAAGTACAAGAAACAACAGATAATAACAAAACAACAGATAGTAACATAACAAATATGATAATCGAGGTATAAGCAATCAACAGATAGTAACAGAAATTGAACGACGAGTCAAAAAAAGGTGAGTATAGAGTGATCTTACATTTCCTTCTCGAGCTATTCCCTTATGAACTCTTTTGTATGTGCAGTTGTTTTATCAACCTTGTTGCACAGTAGAAGTACTGGAATCTTTTTCTTGACCACGGTTTCTTTCGTCAGTATTTCATACAGGTACCTTTTACGCGAAGTTAACATGTTAGAATCAGTTATCAAGAATATAATCTATATGGAGATCGATGAATAGCAAAGCGCAAGTACTCTGCAGTAGGATGAGTGTGGTAAAAATTTCTCCGAATCCACCAGGAACACAATGCCTGCTGCTTGAGGCGAAAACTTATCTAGTTTTGGACATATACGAGAATGCAATGGAACATCAGCAACGCGAACAGGTCTGTTTTTTCTCTTCTGCGGCCAAATAGAAACAGGTTCAATGAGCTGAATTTCGATGTCCATTTGCAGAAAAAACAATGAAAGACGACAGAGGTGGTTGTTAGTACCTTGTATGTCTCAGCGCGTAGTATAAAACTGTCTTCATTTGGTTCCATCGATGTCACGGTACCCTGATGAGCTGAGCCATCACTAAGCTGTAACATTCAGCGAAAAGTATGAAAGTCACCTAACCTCTTTAACGAGTTCAAGAAGTCCTCAATCATTGATATAATGGCAATTACCTTCTCGAAAAGGAAAGTTTTGCCGCTACCACCAAGCCCAGCGAGTAAAATCGTACTAGATGGTGTATGTTTAAAAATGCACACTGCAAAAAACAGCAGCGTTGATTAAGGATCACTAAAGCGAACAAAAGTGACATACATGATTCAGTCATAGAAGTATAGTTAAACGTAAAACAACTATACTATAAGTCCCCCATACCGCGCAAATAGGACAGCGGAGAACAAGGTCTTGTAAGTCAAGGATGATCATAATTCAATGGCATGTAGTTCTTTTCTATCTCTAGTTCTCCATGAATCCTTCGTTGAGGAGTGACTCACCGATTATCTCCTTCATCCCGGCTGCTGATATCCATGACGCATACTACAGCTGCTAATGGTTTTATCAGCATCACAATTATACACCGCATACTGTTTCCTCTGACACAATCCACTACACAACTATAGCCAACACACTCCGTTGCACACTCTTAGACGGAGGACATCTACTCATCGGAAATACAAAAAATGTTCATCCTAGCAGAACGATCACATGACTTGTCTCTATAACGGAAAAGAAAGAACAAATCTTCATTGGTTTTGTACATAGCTTAGCACCCGCTATGAACATCATATACTTTTTTTCCATCAACTCTTTATCATCCAGCAACGTATCCAGTGTGTAAAACAATTTCAAAACATGTCAAAATGCATGATTAAGGAACTAGAGATTGAAACGGTAGAAGGAAACAGTAGCCATCGATAACCTTCTTGGTTTTGCTGTCTTCGTTGATGATGTACATTTGTTCAGGAAATCTTATAAAGAACCAGCACCAGAAGCAGCAAAGCACCTAATGACTTAAGAAAGACGATTTGCTGGACAGAAGCACGATGAAGTTCAGACGACTTTGGGGCATTAAGTCGAGCAATATTGATTCTGATGTAAATATAAATAGCATGCTGAACAATGGATAAGATCCGGTGCTCAAAATTAGCGCGGCTAAGGCTTTAGATAGGTTGAAATTCCAAAGAAGGTCCCTAAGACCCCGTTATATCCTATTGACAAAACAACAACATCAACTACTACGCTGAGACCCTAAAGCAAGTCGAGGATGTAGCACAATGACTTTCCTATGTGTTCCAAGCCGGGCCTAAATGGATGAATGAAGAAGCACGCCCGGTAGAATTCAACAGCTCTTGCTATATGTCTGTCCTACTTCTTATTCTGGGGGTCATAGAATGATACGAACCGCCTACTCTTTAAAGACCTAGCATTAGTTTGTAGAAAATGAAAGCATCTATCAATTCCTCCGCTTCTGTTACCTACTTTTACTCATTTCTTCGGTATAACTCTATACAATACAAGCGTAGGAAAGGATAAACAATCAAAACCGGGCTATCACCATATATAAGCAGATGCAACAAGCTCAAACATAAAACCATTTACTGGTGTCTGGGCCAGCTTTCGCACCACAACTAAATCCGCGGTAACAGATATGAGGTAATTAGTCGAGGTGCCCGCAAGTTGGAGGACCAAACACCACAGTTATCAAAGAATGGAACATTTCATTTACAAATGTGAAATAGTTGAGCAATTTAAACATATAAAATATGTGTATATATACACATCGTTTGACAGAATCCAATAGCTTTAGCTCAAACACTGTATTTGTGTTAAAAAGATTCATTCAACATGTCGACAGAAACAATGTCGGTATATAACACATCGAAAGTCATTCAAGTGTTTGAAAACGAATATTTTTGCATAACCGTGGCGTCCTGGTCAGCTTTCATGCACCTCGACTAAATTCACGAGATACCTGCCACCTCACATTAACAACATCTATCATATAACTCTGTCCACCATGCAGTGAGCTCGTAGCGAACTACTCTTTCGCCTTTTGAAAAAAAATATATCAACCAGAAGCTTTCGACTCGACCTATAACCATGACGTCTCAAGTTCCAATCCAACATAGACAAAAACACGATTTCTTCCCTATCCGTCCTAGCCTTGGTGGATAAAGTTTGTCAGTACATGTTACCGGTGGCAGGTATCACGTGGAATTAGTCGAGGACTCGAGGTGCATGCAAGCTGGTTCGATTCGACCTATAACCATGACGTTTCAGGTTCAAATCCAACATAGACAAAAACACGATTTCTTCCCATCTGTCCTAGCCTTGGTGGACAAAGTTCGTTGGTATATGTTACCGGTGGCATATATCACATGGAGTTACTCAAGGTGCACACAAGCTGATTCGGACAACACAGTTATTATCCCAAAAACAAAAATTCGGGCATTTCATATACAAATGTGAATTAGTTGAGCAATTTAAACATATAAAATATGTATGCATACACACCCAATGCTAGTTACGAGTTCGACAGAATCCAATAGCTTTAAATCAAACACTGTATACACGAAGGACTCTAGATGACCTTCGTAACATGTATAATTTTGTTTACTAATAGTTCGTAGTAAACAATTTAAAACAAAAATCTCAACGTAACTACAGTTTAGCAACTAAATATACAAATTAGAGATTGTACATATAATACAAATTCGCTTTATAAATTTGTATATGATTTTCGAAAGTCGCTTTGTGTACAAATGCAAATGTTTAGAGATTTGTATATGAGCTTCGAAATTCGTTTTGTATGCAAATACAAACGTATAAGAGCCCCTATATGAGCCTGAAATATACAAATACAAAATAAAATGTATATTTAACAATTTAATCTCAACCTTAAGATAATTATTTTAAACATTAACTACGTCTAATAACTTATGACTCGATGTTTTCGAATAGGCCCATTAGTCATCTAAATCTTTTTTCTTTTTTTTTGGTTTATTCTTCGATGTTCGGTATCCACATCGAAGTCTAACTAATATATATTCACGTCACATAGGGCCGATTTGTTAAAAAATGATCTCTATCTCATAACTCGAATTCGAGATCTCTTAGTATGTGACTTATAAGAATTAATTAAAAAAAGTGGTACTAATTGATTGAAAAGAAAAATGTGCCATGAGTGTATATAACTAAATCTTTTTTATAAATTTATATATTTGATTTACATTACTTATAATTTTTGCTTGCAAGACAGAATCAGAGATCTTTATTAGTACTACTATCTTAAATAGGAAAATTTTAGGAACTAATTTTATCAAGAAAATAAATTAACACTCTTTAGTTCTTACTAATATATTTTCCATATTTTTCTACCGTAATTTAATTATGGTCATTCTTTTTGCAATCACTATAAAACCAATTCCCGAATTCTATTTTTGGTTTAAAAAAAAAAAAAGAGAAAAGAATATATATGTCAAATAAACCATACAAATATTTACAATTATATGTAACTTGGAGAAAAAAAGATTAAAATTGAACCCCTATATATAACAACTTACAAAAATAACTTCATAGAATAATTTTTAAAAAAATCATAAATATTTTCTTCTTGTGGTATATTCTTCACTTCCCATCTATATTTAGCAAGTAAAAATTTTCCTTCGATTTACCATTCATTCAAAGTCACCAAAAATAAATAAAATTACCTCATAACTTATTCGATTTCGTAAATAACTTTTACACCAGGACATCCGATATGACAAAAATTTTCGTCAAAGTTTAAATACATTTCAGACCATTTTCCCCAAATAACTATAAAACCAATTCTCGAATTCTATTTTTGGTATAAAAAAAAGAGAGAGAAAAGATTATATATGTCAAATAAACCATACAAATATTTACAATTATATGGAACTTGGAAAAAAGATTCAAATTTAACCCAAATCTCGAATTTATTGTTTACCATATGTATGTAACAAACTCACAAAATAACTCCATAAAATAATAAAATTATAAATATTCTACTTTTGGTAATTCTTCACTTCCCATCTATATTTAGCAAGTAAAAATTTTCTCTTTATTTACTATTCATTCAACATTACCAAAAATAAATAAAATTACCTTATAGTAACTTATTCTATTTCATAAATCCCGAATTTATATTTTACCATATGTAACAACTCACAAAATAAAACCATAAAATAATAAAATTACAAATACTCTACTTCTGTTAATTCTTCACTTTCCATCTATATTTAACAAGTAAAAATTTTCTCTTTATTTACCATTCATTCAACATTACCAAAAACAAATAAAAATTGAGTTTAAGTTTGGTGCACCGTCGGTTTATCTTTTTCTTACACCATCAGGTGACTTTTACCTGTTGTAGCAGGTCATCCATGTCTGCTACAACAGGTAAAAGTCAGTTGATGGTCTAAAAAAAAAGATACACCGACTGTGCACCAAACTTAAATTCATAAAAATTACCTTATAATAACCTATTCAATTTCATAAATATTTTTTACACCATCAGATCACCTCGACCTATATATAGTCCCATGCACATCTCCTCCAACACACACACACACACACAACTATTCAATATTCTTGTGTATATCATCACCACAAGAATATAATATTTTCCCGACCCCTAAACTCTGAACCCTGAATTATCAGGGACCATGGATGAAGGCTTGTTTTTCGTCGGTGGGTTCGGAATTTTATTTCTCTTTGCGGTTATTATAAAGTGGATGAATTCACCACCAACAGCAGTAGCAGCAGCAGCACAAAGTTCAAATAATATGACATTATTTTGTATTGCAGTATTTGTTATTGTTATGTTTTTATCTTTTGCTAAAATACCACAAGGTGAAGATAAAAAAATGGAAAATTAGTTTGGTTAATTTCTCTTTAGTAATAAATAAGTTTAGTTAATTTTGATACGTTAGAGAAAAATTAGTTTTTTTTTTTCTTTTTAGTTTGAAGTTTGTTTTAGTTAATTTATGATCTGCATGCATGCAGATTAGTATTGGTGATGGAATATTTTGTCTTAGTTTTTTTTTAAATGGAATAAAGTTTAATTTTTTTTTGTTTTTATAATTAGTTTATGCACTTGTTAATGTTATGTTTATTTATATTACATTTTTTTCGTTATTTATACTATGTTTCGAGAGTCAAATCTTTTGATTTTGATTGTCTATTCTCACATGGAATCCTTAAGTTTTTTGAGATTAAGAAAAATTGGTAACTGTTCAACGAGGAATATGATCTAAGTCACAATTATTAACAACTCAAAATAATTAAAAGATATAAAAAATCACGATCAAAGATAAATCTCGAAATATGAAATATATTACATGAATTGATACAAAGGAACTCGTATATATATTATTTATGTAGCCAAGTTATATTGGATATAGCAGAGGTGGATTTTAACACATTTAATATATGAGTTTACGTGAATCTTAATTAGTATATTTTATTTATAAATATTTAATTTGAACCTATAGTCAAAGCAAATTCATAATTTAAAGTTTATGAATTTTCAGTAAAAATTTATTAAAAGGGGAAACGAACCCCCACCAAGGAACGCAATAAAGCTTAAGTTGTTCTACTATTTTTTACGTTGGACTCCAGCGATGGCGGAGCTAGCATTTTTACCGAGGGGTTTTTGTGAAGAAGTAAACATACAAATAAATTAACGGGGTTCAATTATATCTACTACTATAAACCAAAAAAGTAATTTTAACCATATATATTAATAGTGTTTTTTTCCGCCAAAGAAGGTTCGGATGAACCCAACATGAATAGTTTTTATATATTTAATTAATTTCTCAATAAAAATATTACTCTGTTCTTGTGAACCCGCACCCAATACCTAGATCCGCCCAGTGGCGTAGGCAGAATTTTCACTAAAGGGGTTCATTAGTAAACATACGAACTAACCGAAGGAGGTTCAACATCTACTATATATACATAAAAAATAATTTTAATTATGTATATATATAGCATAATTTTTCGACGAAGGGGGTTCGTCCGAACCCCCTACTTGAAAGCTCTGCCCCTGGATCCACCCCTGATAACCTCCTATTTTAAGTTGCAATTTTTTCTCATATCAATATTTTTCTTCAAAAAAAAAAACTACAATTTAAAATGTTGGTCAAATTAGTTTGAATCATTTGACGCTGAAAAAAAGAAAATTACAACAACTAAAAAGAAACGAATATAGTATATAATAACTCATTAAAATAACATAAAACAATTGTAATATAAGTTATACGTATAATAATTTTCTTTATTTTGGTAATTCTCCACTATACTTCCCAACTCCCATCTACAATTCTGCATTTGTTAAACTCTCGATTTACCATTTATTCAACGTTACCAAAAATAAATAAACATTGCCTTGTAACATATTCGATTTTATAAATATTTTTTACACCATCAGTACACCCCGACTACTCTAACCTCCTCTTATATATATATACTCCCATGCACAACTCCTCCAACACACAAAACACAATTCAACATTCTTGTTTTCCATCACCAAAACTATTTTTCGACCCTGAACCCTGAATCTTGAACCCTGAACGCTCGCTCTGAAGCCATGGGCGATGTATCATTGTTTTTCGTGTGCGCGTTCAGGTTGTGTGTGTTGTTAGTTGCTATTATCAAATGGATATTTGCAACACCAGCAGTTGCAGCTGTTGCAGTAGGCTCAACAACAAGCTCAATGCCAATACTTTTATTAGGTTTACTTATTATTATTCTTATTACTTTTTGTTGCTAAATTTTAATTTAGATTGTAATAATCAGTTTATTTTTGAGATCTTATAGAGAGCAAAATTAGGTAGTTTTTTTAATTTTTTTTTTGAAAGAGATTGTTTAGTTAGTTAATTTAGCTGCAAGCATGCAGACTATATAGTATTGGTGTTGGATTATTTCTCTTATTCTCTTCTCAAATAATGAAGTAATTTTTTTTTGGTATTTAGTTAATGCATTTGTTGTTATGTTTAGAGTAAATACCTAATTACCCACTGATGTTGGCCGAGATTTTCAAAAAGACACCTAAACTTTGAATTCGATCCGTTACCCCACGATTCTTACTTAATTCGTTGCAAACACACCATTTTTCGCTGAATCTCAGTCACAACAAGGAGAGTGAAATACGCACGCCAATCAGGTGCTGCCACATGTCAAATACGATTAATTTATATTTTTTTTTATTTTTTAATAAAATTTTACTTTTTATTTAATTTAACACCCCACCCCCTCTTCCCCCACCCCGCCCCATCCCATCCAGCAACTCCCCCTAGCAGCTCTCCTCCACTCCCCCCCCCCGTCCAACACCCCCACCCCCCGTCCACCCCCCGCCCCCCCCCCCCCACCCCCCCCCCCCCCCGTCATCATTCTCTCTCCCCGTCCATTTTTTTTTCAAATCAATTCAAAAATTATGATTGAATTAAGAGTTTTAAAAATAGTTAAATGATATGATTTAACTGAAAAATTGAGCTTTAATGATATGATTTAAAAAAAAAAAAAAAAAACTTCAATGGAGAAGCTTTAATGGTGACATTGTGTTGAAGAGCTTTAATGGTGTTGAAGAAGAAATGGTGGGTAGTTAAATGATATGATTTAGTTATAAAAGGGAGCTTTAATGAATGATTTAGAAAAAAAAAAGCTTCAATGGAAGCTTTTTTCTTTTTGCTAAATAAATTTTATTTATTACCAAGTAAGCAGTACAAAGCAGAATTACTCCATACTGGACATTTCCCAATATGCAGTAGCCACATTCTTCCAGCTACCTAGCTACTTTGCTACACAAGTTCAAACTATCATGCTACCAGGCCTTCTAGATACAAGGGTAGTAGTTAACTCTAAGCAGTGCATTTTGCATTCTGGGTTCTCTGCTGCCCCTCGCATGAAGGTCTTGGATAACCATCCTCACAAGTACCTTAAGCTCCCTAGATTTTGCCTGGAAAATTCTCAGGTTCCTTTCCTGCCAAATGACATAAACACAGGCAGCTAAACTTGCTCTATAGAGCATAGCCTGCGGTTGTTTGCCTCTACAATGATTTATCACCCACGTTACTTCCTCCTCCCATTTAGCAGGGGACCTTCCCACTCCTTTCCATAAAAGAACCAGGTTCTATAGGTGCGCAGAGAAAGTACATTGAAAAAATAAATGACTAATACTTTCAGGATCACTTCCACATAACACACACATCTCATCTTCAATACATCCCCACTTTACTAGTCTATCTTTGGTTAGTAATTTACCAAGCAATCCCAAATAAAGGATGAAAATCCATTTAGGACAAGCTGTAGTATTGCATATCAATCTCCTCCACTCCACCTTTTGATATTCTCCTCTTAGCTTCTGATATAGACTCTTTATCGAAAATCTCTCAATCTATTGCACTGCTAGCTCAGTCCATCCAGCTGCTTCAAAGGTTTTAGTTGCCTGCATTATTTTCCTCACAAGCCACGATGCCTGAGGAGCTTGAACCCCCCATGTTGTTCCCTGTTTCCCATAATATAAGTGAACTCACTTCACCCATAATCTATCTTTCTTCTTGCATAAGTTCCATAGAAGTTTGTTGATTGCTGCTCTATTCCATGTCTGAATATCACGAAAGTTCAGACCCCCTGCTGCATAAGGCCTACATAACTGTTCCCAAGCAACCAGAGCTTTTTTAGATATGTCAACTCTTCCAGACCACAAAAAGTTTCTGCATAAAGCTTCAATACACTCAACAACTTTTTTGGGCATAATGAATATCTGAGACCAGAACACTTGGACAAAGAATAATACACTTTTGATGAGTCTCTGCCAGCATAGGATAGTAATCAAGAAGTCCAACTCACAATTTTCCCCATAATCTTGTCAATTAAAGGTTGGTATTGTAGGATAGACACTTTTTTGGTACTTAGTGGCACTCCTAAGTACCTAAAAGGTAAACTACTCTGTACAAATTTAAGACTCTGTAATACCTCTGTCTGAACCTCTCTTGGGACTCCACCAGAATATATGGAGCTCTTCTCATTGTTTACAACCAATCCTGATATTTGTGAGAACTCCATGAATACTCCATATAATAATCTGACTGATAACGCATCTCCTCTGCTGAATAGTAGTAAATCATCTGCAAATCTTAATTGGATAATTTGAAGTCTCTCACATTTTAGGTGGTAATTAAAATCAGGACTACCCCTCAGTTTCTTCAGCAGCCTAGATAGATATTTCATTGTCAACACAAACAGGTATGGGGATAATGGATCCCCCTGTCTCAATCTTTTCTTGGCAGAAAAAGGAACACTGGGACGACCATTTATCAGGATGGAATATGATACAGTACTAATACACTGATGGGAATTGCAGTAGCTCTAAAACCTGTCTCAGGTACCCCCATTCAACCGAGTCATAAGCTTTCTTCATATCTACTTTTAACATACATCTTGGGGAAATCTGTTTTCTACCATAGCCTTTGACTAATTTATTGCTCAGTATAATATTATCATTTATCAGTCTTCCAGGTACAAAAGCAGATTGATTTTGGTCTACTAAATCATTCATAACCCCTGTAGTCTATTTGTAAGAATCTTAGCAATAATTTTATAGAGCAAAGTACAGCAAGAGATAGGTCTATATTCAGTTATTCTTGATAGTCTAGCTGTTTTTGGCACTAAGGTCACAATAGTACAATTTATGACTTTGTACATTCTACCTAAGTTGAAGAACTCCAGGACTGCATCTGTGATCTCTTTCCCCACGATGTGCCATGACTGCTTGAAGAACAGGGCATTGAATCCATCACATCCTAGTGCTTTATCATCCCTTATCCCCTGCAGAGCATCCCTAACTTCTTGTCGTAATACAGGCTCAACTAAATGAAGTTGTTGAGCTCTATTTAGAGTTGGACCATTCCTCATAACCACTGGATTCACAGCAGGTAAACTATTAGCACTAGTTCCCAATAGTTGTTTATAGAAATTCAGGATCTCTCTTTCTATGTCACATCTCTTAGTCACCACCACTCCTTCGTTTGTATTCAGACTTGTAATACCATTCTGAGCATATCTATTCTTTAAGCAAGCGTGAAAATAAGCTGTATTACCATCCCCAAGTTGTAGCCATTGGACCTTGGACTTCTACTTGGCAATACTCTTTTCCACCAAAATCCACTTCTCTAGTTTAATTTGAGTTCTTTCTCTTCTTCTACACTACTCATCGGTTGTCCAGGTTGCTTCATAGTGCTTTGTAAATCTATCAGCTTCTGTCTACACTCTTTGATTTTGTCGTCCACTCCTCTAAACTCAGTATTATGCAGGTTCTTTAGTGCCTGCTTCAAAGTTTGTAACTTCTTTCATACCCCTGCCATACTACCTTTAATGTTGCTCCTCCCCCGAGCTGTTGCAACCACATCATGAAATTTCTCATATTTGACAAGGTGATTCAGGAACCTAAATGGTTTAGGTCTCTTTTATTCCTCTTTTGCAAGTAAAAGACTCAAGGGTGAGTGGTCAGAGCATCCCGGGTCCATTACCATCACCTCAACTATTGGCATATCAAACATCCATTTTGCATTTACCAATGCCCAATCAATCCTACTGTACGTATGCCTATTAGACCATGTGTATTCCCTACCATTATGCTTTAAAATATTCATGCCAGTGTCTTCAATGAATATGCTGAAATCTTTGATTTCAGCCTCATGGAACTGCGCCCCAATCATTCTATTCTCCTCCCTATATATTGCATTAAAATCCCCCATAGCAACCCAAGCTGCACTATTACCAGCATGTATCTGTCTTAAGTCAGTCCATAAATGTTTTCTAGTTTCAACTGAGTTCAGCCCATATATAGCAGTAAATAAAAACTTGTAGTTCACTGCCCGAAACTGTATTGCCACATGAATATATTGCTCTTGACTCACCACCAAACTATAATCTACAATTTAAGGATCCCAGATGATCCAAATTCTTCCTTTGTTACTGGATACATAGTTATCTAGACAAATCCACCCAGGAGCTATTTTATTAACTACTCTTCTAGCATGGTGAGCTTTAATCTTGTGTTCAAGTAGAGCTAGAACACTAATTTTATTTTGCCTGATAAACAAACCTACCTCTTTTTGCTTGTAAACTTTATTCAAACCCCTAATATTCCAAGTAGCTAGTGTCATCTGCGCACAGGTATTGTAGTATTCTTATCCCTACCCTTCTTCCCCTCCAAACCACATCTATTATGCCCTCCTTCAAATCTAGTATCATGCTGATGTAGGGTATTAAACACATTGACTAAAGTGATCTGAGTTTCAGCTTCTACCTGTTTTTGCACCCTTTTTACTGTTGAATTTCCACTTACCTCTGTCCATTCTTTTCCACTCAATGGCCCATTTCCATCATCTACAACCTTTTCTTGATTCAGAGGCTTTGTATTTTGACCTCCCATTACTGTGGCATCTGGAGTTTTAGTGTCGCTGGGTCCCGGACCATCTATAGCTTTCCCCTTACCTCTGACCTTTGGTGCATCCTCGGTCTCTTGTCCTTGTTTGGTGTGCCATACTACCTTCTGTATCCCCGACTTAAGACGGCAGTGACGGCTAGGGTGAACTAACGTGTGCCGCCAGTATGGCGCGAGGGAGAGGGAAGAAAACCATGAATACTAATGGCGGGAAGACGATACAGCAGAACATGAAGGGGACTAAGGAGAATACGGGAGATACACCGAAGACGGAACAATGGCCAGAACTACCAAGGCATAAAACCCCAGATGCAACGGAGACGAGCATGATAAACAAAGCTAAATTTGGGAATAAAGGAGTGCAAAACCTAGAGAAGCCTAGTGGGAGTTCATGTGTAGAGGTGATATCAAGTACGGATGACCCAGTGATAGAATCGAAGAAACAATGGAAGAACCTATTTCAGAGCAATCGCCTAGTAGCTCAAGGTATGACTCTGGACTTTGTGGCACTAACCATCAAAAATGGGGAGACAGTTGTGGAGCTATGCAAAGCTGAGGTGGAATCTGAAACAAATAAATGGAAGCTAGCACTAATTTTGTATGTGGTAGGTGTAAACCCAACGATTGCGGCAGTGGAAAGATACATAGCATTGAATTGGAACTACATAGCGAAACCAAAGGTATACTATCATAATGATGGGTATTTTTTGGTAAAGTTTGGGAGCGCGGAGGACCGAGATGAGGTTATGTATGCAGGGCCGCATATGATGAATAATAAGGCCATCATTGTTAAGGCATGGGAACTTGAGTTTGATCTAAGTAAAGAAGTTCTGCAAACCATTCCAATGTGGGTTAAATTCTCAAATCTCCCTCTTAATTGTTGGGGGATGCAGTCTCTTAGCCGAATTGGAAGTGGAGTAGGGGTTCCTTTGTATGCTGATGCTTGTACTACAGCGGTTGATCGTATCTCATATGCACATGTACTGGTGGAGATGGATATAACGAAGGACTTTCCCAAGGAAATAAAGGTCGAGAACCCTACTGGTAGAATATTTGGTCAACCAATTGAGTATGAGTGGGTGCCATTATACTACCCAACGTGTTTAAATGTAGGGCACAAATGTCAGGTAAAAGAGGATTTGAAAGCTTTAATGGTGAATTGAGTTGAAGAAGAAAGAGTGGAGGGGGGAGAGGGGGAATAATTTTAAAAAATAAATAAATATTATTTTTAAAAAATATATATATAAATTATATATTAAATTATTTTATACGTGACAGCTTTTAATTGATCAAAAAAGTCAAATTCAAGCCCTTTCACGCACCTATGGCGTATGTATACACGCAGAGGGTCAAAATGGTGTGTTTGCAGCGAAATAAAGAAGCATCGTGGGGTAATAGGTCGAAGTTAAAATTTAGGTGTCTTTTTGCAAATCTCGGACAAGATCAGGGGGTAATTATGTATTTACTCTTATATTTATATATATTTTTTGTTTGGTTATGTGGGTGTTTTGTTTCTTTTAATGGAAAAAGAATATAAATATACGCCTTAATTGTTTTATTTATACAAATCTCCACCTTTACAAAAATAATTACAAAAATTTTAGTAACTATTTATGTATCTTCGTTGGATGTATCGGAAGCTAATTATGTATCTTGACATATATCCAAAATCAGAACGAGAGTTAATTATGTATCTTTACAAAAAAATAAAATGTATCTTCATCGAATGTATTATGTATCTCGACAGACTCAAAATCAGAAAAATGTATTGGGAGCTAATAGGTATCTTTCTATAGATATTTGAACCTAGTTAGAGGCGGATTGATGATCATCATTTAAAGTTTGTGAGTTCCCAACGATCGCAATTTTTATTTTAAAAAGCTCAACGTGATGATGGAAACAAAGCTCAAGTAGATTTCATTTTTGTAATTTCTGGACCAAGAGATTATGATTCCTAACACATAATATTCGGACTCTTCAGAATGTCACCAGATGCCTGTCGAATCCTCTAAAAGTAAAACATTTTTGGAGAATCCGACACTAACCCTTTTGCTTGGACTCTGCAAAATGTCGGTAGTTGCATGTTTGAATCCTCCGAAAGTAATGCAATTTTGGAGAATCCAACACTAACCATTTTTGTTGCGTTCATAAATGTGAGTAGTTGGGCTAGTGGCATGTCGGATCCTCTAAAAGTAATGCATTGTTTGATACCATAACACTATCCTTGTTGCTTCGGCGACTCTTCAAAATGTGAGTAGTTGGCTAGTTGCATGTCGGATCCTCCAAAAGTAATGCACTTTTTTGGAGAATCCAACACTGCTCCTGTCGCTTGGACTCTTCAACATGTGAGTGGTTGCATGTCGGATTCTCTAAAAGTAATTGCATTGTTTGATAATATAACACGATCCTTGTTGCTTCGACGACTCTTCAAAATGTGAGCAGCTGGCTGGTTGCATGTCGGATCCTCCAAAAGTAGTGCATATTGTTTGATAATGTAACAGTATCCTTGTCGCTTCGACGACTCTTCAAAATGTTAGTTGGCTAGTTGCATGTCGGAGCCTCTAAAGTAAAGCATTTTTTTTTTTGGAGAATCCGACACTACTCCGGTTGCTTGGACTCTTCAACATGTTAGTTGCACGTCGAATCATCTAAAAGTAATGCATTTTTGGAGAATCCGACACGGTTACAGTAGCATTTTTGGAGAGTCTGAACAACGGTCAGTACCAATAGGGAAGAAAAGAAGACCAATAGAGCATCTTTTTAAGTCAAAATGGACTCCAACCAGTCTGATGTATACTCATAGGCAACAAATGTTACAGCACCAGCAGGTGCTGCTTTAACAATCGACGGGACGATCCCTTTATAAAGTCCAGACCAACCTTCTTCGAGCAAGATCCGGCGGAGACCATCGTACATGTTTCTATACGCACGAGGCTCGAGTCGAGCCCCGTATCTTGGATGCCTCTGCAGTCCTTCAATCTGAAAAGAGATATGGTAGTAGTACATTAGCTGGTCTGTATGTGGTTGAACGTCAGACACACACACAATATACAATAACTTTTATGATTGAGAAGGCTCCGAAGCACGGGATGTGGGCCCGCCCTCTACCCTGACTTAGTGCGCTTGGTGAGTGCCGAACTTGGGACTTATGACAAAAAGTCTCGCAACCTTTGCCAATTGAACTACCCCTCGGAGGCCCATATGTTGCTTCTCTTTTTCCCTTCGTACTTCTAATGATGGTATCATAAAAAGAAAAACAGCAGCTCGGTGCACTAAAGCTCCCGCTATGCACAGGATCCAGGGCCGGATAGGACTACAAGGGTCTATTGTACACAGCCCTGCCCTGCATTTCTGCAAGAGGCTGTTTCCCCGGCTTGAACCCGTGGAAACATTCGATGGTATCATAATCTTGAAGTAATATTTGTTTCTTCGGAGAAGCATACACAATCGGAACTAGAAATGCCCGGCTTACACGAAAAGCAATATTTACTCTCAACTCCATGGTGATAACAGGAGCACTAATCGTTTCAGAATTCGATAGCTACAGAGAAACATACAGACTAATAGCCTTCATTATACGGTCACGTCTCTTAATGTCAAATCATATTTAGTAATCTTTTGACCTGGTGATTAAACCGAGACACGCGATAAATGGAGGAGGAAATACCTGGAACCTCTTTTTAACCACGTCAAGAGGATGACAGACAGCTTTAGCACATGTTCCGGCAGCTAAACCGCAGATGAAAAGTTGGAAGCTTGAAATTGATTCATTACCTTGGCTCGAATCAGAAAATCTACGATGATTCCAGGCCTACAAGAAGTTCAGCCAAATTTTGTAAGCCCGTCATAAATATGCAAAGAGCGGGTCAAAAAGAGCATCGTAATGAATATAATTTGGAGGAACTAAGAGGTTTACTTTCATCCAGCGTTTGAATGTATCATAAGTTCCGAACTGCAAGCCAGCATAAGGAACAATCGTGACTAGTGTTGGTGTCAATCCAGCATAGAGTCCTGGAATGCCCCGAGTTTTGAATATGTCAACAAATGCAGACCTCATGTTTCGATAAACCTGTACATTGGCATAACAATCAATCTATCAAATCTTCATTGATAGGCATTTCAAAATGGTATATACGTTAATGTGCTTATTACATCCCTTAAAATTTAGGCATTTCTAGTTCCGATTTTGTATGCTTCTCCCAAGAAACAAATATACTTCTACATTATGATACCATCGAATGTTTCCACGGGTTCAAGCCGTGGAAACAGCCTCTTGCAGAAATGCAGGGCAAGACTATGTACAATAGACCCTTGGAGTAACCAGTAAAGTTGCTACCATGTGACCAGGAGGTCACGGGTTCAAGCCTTGGGAACAGCCTCCTACAGAAAGGCAAGGTAAGGCTAGGCTGCGTACAATACACCCTTGTGGTGGGGCCCTTCCCCGGACACTGCGCATAGTGGTAGCTTTAGTGCACTGGGCTGCCCTTTTTAAAAAAGAAAAAAAAAATTAGGCGTATACACTTCGTTTTATGTACGTGAGGGTGCACAAAACAGAATAGCTTGGAACCTACAAAAGACGTGCAAACTACCTTCGGCTCCCCTTGGGAGGCTAGAATGGTTCTCAAGAGATCAAACGGATATGAACCAACTGTAGCTGCACATCCTGCTAATGCTCCACTGATATAAGAAATATGAGGGCTCAAGTTCATGTGATCTTCTGCATCATACAAAACAGCCAAACCGTCAAATAATGAGGCTTGCTGTCGGTATGCACAAAATGTTCGGTGCAAAGCATGTCTTAACATCCAAATAACTATATCAGATTCAAGAAGATCATTGACAATATGTAACACCTAAAACTGTCAAATTCTAAAACCACACAAGAAGCAAATGTTTGTAGATCTCAGGAGAAGGGAAATGCTTCAGATCACAATGAATAAAAAACACCCGGTACACTAAAGCTCCTGCTATGCGCAGGGCACGGGGAAGGACCCGAGCACAAGGGTCTACTGTAAGCAGCCTTACCTTGCATTTCTGCCAGAGGCTGTTTCAAAGGCCGACATGTTTCCAAGGCCGACATGTGATACATATATTTCAATATCTTGGCAGGGATGATGCTAAGGGTCTATCAGAAATAGCCTCTCTACCCTACAAAGGTAGGCGTAAGGCAGTGGCGGAGCCAGGATATTCACTAAAGGGGTTCATAAGTGAACATCCGAACTAACTGAAGGGGTTCAACATCTAATATATATACATAAAAAATAATTTTAAACATGCATATATAGACAAATTTTTCACCGAAGGGGATTTGGATGAACCCCCTCGGCAAAGGGTAGATCCGCCACTGGCGTAAGGCCTACGCACATATATCCTACCCTCACCAGACTTCACTTGTGGGATTTCACTAGGTATGTTGTTGCTGTATTATCTAGTTAGGGGTGAATAATATTGATGTAACAAGAAAATCTTAGTGCAGCAGTAGTATAACAAAGTACAGAACCTTTACAAAGATATGGTTCTCTATGAATGACACCTAGCCATTTACACTACCAAAGATCTCATTCGTGCGCAGAAGTTAAGCAAAACTGTAGAAAATGATCTCAACTTTCCCCTTCAAACGCTTTCCTATTTCTCTTCGTCTACAGCAGGGACGTGTATTCTGACAAACCTGATTTTGAAGAGCCAGCAGCACAAGTTTTCAATTGGCGCAATACTGTGAATTGTATGGCAGTATATGGCATAACCATCAGCAAAGCTGGAGCATTACCCCGCCAGAAGCCCTGCGACATGAATGGATATGTGCAACCAAAGTGAAGTTTACCAAAACTAGTATCAAGTTTGAAAGACATCAACTGCTAAAATAATTAGCTTTAACAATTACAAATTACACATCCCCACCCCCAGGCCAACACACACTCTACTAGATGATGCTGCACCCATGTCGGAGTCTCCAAAATACACTATTTTTGCTAAATCCGACACGTACCCATTGACATTTTTGAAGAGTCCGAGCAAGGTGTACACTGGTTAATGCCTTAGAGAAGACGTCACCATTTACGTTTTGCTTTTGGGTGAATCAGTGTCTATATATATGCAAGTTTCTTCTCCAAACGTTTACGCAGATCAGACTTGTCAGTGCTAACAGGCTTGACCTTAAAATCAACCAACAAATACAATCAACCATGTCTCCACAATTTCTACAAACACAACAGAAGTTGAGACCAGAAGAGAGCTGAAATGATCATCACATATTCATGGGAAACAAGTTTCAACAAAAAGTCGCATAGCCGAAGGTCTATCAGAAACAGCTTCTCTACCTCACACAAGGTAGGGGTAAGGTTTGCGTACACCACACCCTCCCCAGACCCCACTTATGGGATCTCACTGGGTATGATGTTGTTGAGCAGTCAGCTAATAGATCAATGCAAACATCGCGTATCTGAGCCAGATATCTAAAATTCTCATGACAAAAATAACAAATACCTTTAAGCCTTCTTCCCTGAGTATGTTCTTAGTAGCTTGCAGCATCCCTGTGTATTTAGAATTTCCATGCACATCTCTACGAGGCACGGACCACTGACTAGTGGGTTCCAGTTGGACCTGAAAAGTTGGTAAATAAGAAAACATTCAGCTCTTGACGTACAACCAAGCACAGAGATTGAAAATAGACATAAAATAACGCAGAGAAAGAGAGCGTATGTTTTGAGCAAGCACGGAAGAAAAAGAATTAACATGCTTCTTAAAGGCTCTAGATCATCAACAGAAGCCACCTTGAGTAACTAGGCTAACAACAAAATCCGACATCATTACATTTAAATGAAAGAATATATAAGTCTATCAACAACAACAACAACATACCCGCTGTATTCCCACCTAGTAGGGTCTAGGGAGGGCAAAATGTACGCAGTCCATACCACCAGCTCTGAAGAACCACAAAGGTTGTTTCCGATAGACCCCCGGAATATAAGTCTATCCTGATTTTGAAATCAAAGAAGTGCTAGTATGTATACTAAGTTTACTTTTATTAATACAAAGAAGCACCAATTGAATATAACTTTTACAAACTAACTGATGTCTTATACGGCGTTTTATTGGAAAGAGTTGTTCTCCTTAAGCATTTTAGATTATTTAGACAAAGTAGATCGTGTTGAGCATCTTTTAGCACCGTGGATGAAAGAACGAAGGAACCAAAACTTCGGATGCTAACGCTGAGAAACGGTCAGACCAACTCCTTAACCATGCATTGCTATAGAGCAAGGGAACTCAAGTAGTCATTCACGTAGCCCTGACAAAGCAGTCACCGCATTATCTAGGCATTTCAAGGTAAATTACAGAAAAAAATTGCATTAGCGGACGTTAAACAACTTCAGCCGCTTTAATACAGAACCAGCTCAAACAAGTGAAACAATTCGAAAACTGTTTCACAACCTAGCATTTTATCCTCCAGCATGAAGCTTCTGGAGGTGATTAACATAACAGGAAAACTATACTACAATGTCGAGGTTCACCTACACGCCCATGATCCCTAGTTTTTGAGATTGGTTAAAGAAATAAAACAAAGCTTCCTTAATTGTGAACTAATGTCGTGCTATACATGTATAATGTAACTGCATTAGGCGCCCCAACGGCCAAGGCATGTATCCAAACTGCAAAAGTTAAAACACCACTAAATATACGCAGAATATACACCTGAAATCTGATCTTGATTACATCAAGAGGCGATGTTACAGTCCTCGATATACCACCAGATATTGCCCCCGCTGTGGCATCTATGAATGCCCGTTTAAGCTGCCCCGTCTCCTCCATATCCACTATAGACTAAACAACCTGCACTCACATTCCAAAGAAAAACACCCCCAATGTTAAAAACCCTTAACTGGCTCTACTGAAATCGAAAAGTCGTTATATTCAAAGACAACCTTACATATTGAGGTACATTTTCTGCATTACTTTTTTTAACATACAACAACAACAACATAGCCAGTGTATTGCTACAAAGCGGGGCCTGGGGAGAGTAAAGTGTACGCAGTCCATACCACTACCTCATATTAAGTAGCGAGGGCGTTTTCGATAGACCTCCGGCTCATGACAGATAACAGTATGACCACAAAAGACATAAAAATAAACAACAAAATGAGATAACACATCGCTAGATAATAAAAGAAATAAGACACTATTAAACATGTACATACAAAAATAATAAACTCGCTATTAAACTAGGTTGTTTCTGAAAGACAACATACCCAGTGTATTCCCATCAAGTGGGGTCTAGGGAGGGTAAAGTGTATGCAGCTCATACCACTACCTCAGATTAAGTAGAGAGGGCGTTTCCGATAGACCCCCGACTCAGGACAGATAACATTATAACCACAAAAAAACATACAAATAAACAACAAAATCGGATAATACACAGCTAGATAATAAATTAAATATGTACATACAAAAATAATAAACTCACTATTAAACTAGGTTGTCTCCGAAAGACCCTTGCTATATAAAATCAACTACTCACTCAGTTTCAATTTGTTTATCTTACTTCATTTTTAGTCCGTTTCAAAAGAACAACCCTTTCCCTTTTTGGCAACTCTTAGTTTTCAAGTTTATACCTGACATGTTTAAAACCACAAGATTAACTCCTTTTTAGTTCGTTTAAAGAAAATGTATCTTTCCCTTTTCGGCAACTTTTAATTTCAACTTTTTTATGATATCTTGATACATTTTACGTATTTTTAATTTGCGGCCACAAGATTAAAAAATCATTCTTTAATCTCTTAAACTCAGTATCAAGTCAAAATCAGACAAGCAAATTGAAACAACGAAAACATCAATTATTAATTAAATTATGCTTCAATCCAAATTAGTTTGGGGTCCATCATTTATCTATTTACTTATCACACTTTCTTTTTAGAGAATTTGAGACTTATTTTTTTATTATATTGATACGAGAAAAATTCCAACTTATATTACTTTCCTATAGTTTTTTAATATCTAAATTTTAATTTTACAATATTAAACTACTTACAATCAACTGAGGCCAGTTATATTAACCATCAACTGAGCTAATAATCAAGAATATCAAAGATTACGAAAACACAAACTTTATAGAATTCTAATAAAATAAAACATCAAAAGATACAATTTTGTTAAATGGGTAAATAATTAAATAATGAAAAAAAATGAATTACCTGATTGGAGATAAAGAAAGTATCAGCCATTGAAGACAAAAAAAAAAAAAAAAAAGAGCTAAAAATTCAATTAAAAGAATAAATTATGTATAAGTAATTAATTACAGATTTATTTATTTATTTATTGCTGATGCTCAAAATATTTTTGAGCAGTGGCAATAATAGAGAATTCTTTGAAATGAAAAAAAGTTTGGGGGGTGTTTGTTTGGAAGAGAACGAAAAGGAAAATAAAAGTGTAGTTTTTTTTTTGTTTTATGTCATGTATAATTTAAAGCGGAGCAAAAATACTAGGTAATTTTTCCGATAGAGTTTAATTGATATGTATTGATGGTGAGAGGCATGAAATTAATTGACGTGTGTGAAAGTTGACTGCAAACAAAAATACTAGGTAATTTCTTCTGATGGAATTACATGGTATCTATTGCTGATGAGAGGTGACAAATATCACGTGAAATTAGTCGAGTTGTGCGAAAGCTGGCAATGAATAAAAATAGAGTTAATACATAAAAATGACCCTAAATTTGACATCAAATTATAATTTTGACCTTAAACTTTGGCAGTGCACAAATATGACATTTAACTGTTCAAAACTGCACAAATATGACCTCCAATCCTACGTGGCAAAACGCGTGTTCAACACACAAAACTGGGCGCGTCCAACTTAAAATCTAAGGGCATAATACATAAATATGACCTTAAACTTTGACAGTGCACAAATATGACCTTTAACTATTCAAAACTGCACAAATACGACCTTTAAATGACTCTTCACAATTATTTTTTCATTATTTTCGGCTCAAAGATGAAAATGACATCTAATTTCTTTTATCATTGCGAAAAAAGAGCAATATTGAATATTTATTAATTAGGCGGGTCAGCTTCATATGAAAAAATCGAGCGGGTATGTATATATATTATAAAGCAAAGGACGAATTTAAGTTATATAATATATCTAAATATTATTTATTTAAATATTAAATTAAAGATGAAACTATACTATTAATAAAAAAATTATAGTTTTAATAAAACGTTATTAAATTAATGTTATTAAGGATAGTAGTAGTAGTATATTAAATTAACATTATCAAATTAGTGTAATTAATATGTTATTAAATTAATGTTATTAAATTAAAGAGGGGCAGACCTACCTGATTGTCATGGGGTTCACCCGAACTTCCTCGGTAAAAAAATTACGTTGTATATATATAAGATAGAAAATGTATATTTATGAACGTATATTAATGTAGAACCACATGAAACAAGGCACTTAGATAGCCCAGTGGTGTTATTTGCTCTTCTTGGGCACTTCCTTCAGCCTATTGTGCGAGTTCGATCCCTGCTAGTGGCTATTTTTTTTTTAATTAAAAAAACGTTAGGTGTTTGCTATAGAAATAAATAAAATAATAATAATAATTTTTTAAAATTAAAAAAAAGTTAGGTATTGCTACTATAGAAATAAATAAATAAAAATAATAATAACAACAACAACAACAACAACAATAATAATAATAATAACAATAATAATAATAATAATAAAAACGACGTCGTTTTAAAACAAAAAGCAAAACCTTGACAGTGCATAAATATGACCTTTAACTATTTAAAACTGTATAAATATGACCTTTCTCCAAGTCAGTCCTTTTAACGACGTGGCACCGTGTGATTGGATTACCTTTCCACGTAGGCGCGAGTGAGACTCACGCATGGGGTTGCAAAATCGGAGGTCATATTTGTTCAAGTTTGGAATAGTTAAAGATCCTATTTGTGCACTATCAAAGTTTAAGGTCAAAGTTATAATTTAGTGTCAAGTTTAGGGTCATTTTTATGTATTAACTCATAAAAATACTAGGTGATTTTTTTTTTATAGAGTTAATTGGTATGTGTTGCGGATGGGAGGTGATAGGTATCACACGAGATTAGTTGAGGTATGTGAAAGCTGGCTACTGATAAAAATACTAAGTAATGTCTTTCGATAGAGTTACATGTATCGATTGCAGGTGGGAGGTGACATACATCGCGTGGAATTAGTCGAAGCGTGTGAAAGTTGGTCCGAACAAAAATACTAGGTGATTCCTTTCTAATATAGTTACCTGGTATATGTTGCTGGTATGAGATATAGTCGAGATGCACGAAAGCTGGATCTGTATAAAAATACCAGGTAATTTCTTCCAGTGTAGTTACTTGGCATCTAGTGGGAGGTGGCATATATTACGTGAAATTTGTCGAGGTGTGCGAAAGTTGAATCCTGACAAAAATACTCAGTGATATCTTTGATATATATTGCTGGTAGGAGGTGACAGTTATCATTAGAGTTAGTCGAAGTACGTGAAGACTGGTCCAAACAACGCGATTTTAAGTATAAAAGTGTAGTTTTTTATTGTTAATATGGAAAAATGCATTAATTTTTTTTAGATTTGGGACTAATTAGGCACTAAGTAGGGAGATAATAACAATATTAAGTAGAAAAAACAGATGGGTAATTAAACATACTTTTGAACCATTAATCAAGTTTTAGTAGCTATTAGTTTTACTTATTAAAAAGGTAAAATAAAAAAAACGCCGTTGCCGGGGATCGAACCCGGGTCACCCGGGTGACAGGCGGGAATACTTATCACTATACTACAACGCCTTGTTTGTTCACTAATGTTTACTTTATTTTTTTTCTCAATTAGTATAACTTCTTGTAAACTTCATTACGATCAAATACGTCGATAGCCCCTTAAACTTACTAGTAAATTTCATTAAACACTTGAATTATAGCATGTTTCGATTGTGCATTAGAACACATTTACCATACACCATCACGTAAAATTTTGAAAAGTCCTCTACATATATTTTAAAGCTCTCATTACATAGTTAAGTTCGCCGCATAAAATATAGCAAGTCATTTAATTAGAATTTATACGTATTAATCTCAGTAAGCCATAAAACATCAGTCTGCTCTACTTAAATTCAATATGTATTGTTTAAGGAGGGGTCTTATTTTATATGATAATGTAGCAGACTCCTGATAACACGCACAATGTTTTCTTAAAATCGAGGCGAAATGCTTTCTATCCTATACTTTATGCCGAGAAGGATCTATCGATACAACCTCTCTAAAGATAGGTGTAAGATTTGTATACGCATTATTCTCCCTAGTTATCATTTATAAGATTACACTGAATATATTATTGTCAGAACAGAACTGTTTGATCAGAACGTCTTATCATATAGTTCTATTTAGGTGTTTAATCAAAACAAATCATAATTCGAATGCTTAATTAAATTTACTAACAACAACAACAATATAGAGAGGTTGTTACCGGCAGAGCTCGACTCAAATAAATTTGCCATCAACAACAACATACTCAACATATTTTTTTAAAAAAAAAAACAAGATTCGATGAAGATAAAATATACGTATTTCATCGTAAAAAGGTTATTTTCGATAGAACCTAATTCAAATAAATTTATTATTAACAACAACATATTTCCAAAAAAACAAGATTCGATGAAGGTAAAATGTACGTATTTTATCTTAAAAAGGTTTTCGATAGAGCCCGATTCAAATAAATTTACTATCAACAACATACTCAATATATTTTCGAAAAAATAAGATTCGGTGAAGGAAAAATGTACGTATTTCATCGTAAAAAGATTATTTTCGATAGAGCCGACTCAAATAAATTTACTACCAAGTTCAAATGTTTTCCCGCCATCTAACTCCTCTTAAACCTCTCCACTAATTATATCTTTTGGTACACTAAATCTCTCGTTATGCACGTAGTTCGAGGAAACACTGGATCACGAGTATCTATTATATGCAGTTTCACCTTACATTTATGTAAGCGTTTGTTTTCACGACTTGAACCGGTAACCTCCTCGTTAAACGACACCAACTTACACCATTTACGTTTGCCAAAAGATTGCTCTTCATTTCGCAATGCACACCAAGTGTTTGATAAAATTCCTCAACCAAAACTCATCTCCCTTCACCATTCCATGCTCAATTACATACACATTAACCGCCATATCGATGCGCTTATAATCTTCAAGAATCAGCTCCAAATGGGTATCTCAGAAATCGACGAAGTTGCATTAGCATTAGCTCTCAAGGCTTGTCGAGAATACCTAAATTTCGGGGCTCAAATACATTGCCTCGCGATCACTAGTGGGTACATTTGCTATACAACAGTACCAAATTCTTTAATGAACGTGTATTGTAAAACAAGGAACTTTAATAAGGCATTGTGTGTGTTTGATGATGTAGAGTTTCCTGATAGAGTTTCATACAATACATTGCTTTCGGGGTTTGAGGATGGTAAATGTGCGTTGAGTTTTGCTCTATGGATGCGTTCGGTTGGAGTTGTTTTCGATGTTGTGAGTTGTACTACCGTACTTAGTCATTGTACGAATGAAGATGAGTTTGCTCTTGGTATGCAGTTGCATTGTCTTGTATTGAGGTACGGATTGGAGGACGATGTTTTTGTTGGAAATGCACTTGTGACTATGTATTCGAAGTTGGGTAATATGGGGGAGGCTGAAAGAGTGTTTCTTGAAATGCCGTGTAAAGATTTGGTGTCGTGGAATGCTTTGCTCTCGGGGTATGCACAAGAAGGGGATTACTCGAAGGAAGCTACCGAGGGGTTTAGGGAAATGATTAGGGAAGGGATGAAACCTGATCATGTGTCGTTTACAAGTGCTGTATCTGCTTGTGGACAGGAGAAAGCTTTGGAGCTTGCGAAGCAGATACATTGTTTGGTTATTAAGATGGCGTATGGTACTCATGTTTCGGTTTGTAATGTTTTGATATCGTTGTATTATAAGTGTGATGTGACTGAAGACGCGAATAAGGTTTTCCAAAGTATGACTGAACGTAATGTAGTGTCTTGGACAACGATGCTTTCCATGGATAATGAAAATATTGTATCTATTTTTAATCGGATGCGGAGAGATGGGGTTTATCCAAATCACGTTACATTTGTTGGATTGATTCATTCTGTAACTGTCAAGAATTTGTTGCGAGAAGGCCAAATGGTTCACGGATTTTGTTTGAAGACAAATTTCTTCTCTGAACTGAATGTTGCTAATAGCTTCGTTACCATGTATGCTAAGTTTGAAATAATGGAAGATGTTTTGAAGGTTTTTGAAGAGCTCGACCGGAGAGATCTTATATCGTGGAATGCATTGATTTCTGGATATGCTCAAAATGGGATGTCTCGAGAAGCTTTGCAGACATTCTTGTCAGCATCAATGGAGTTACGACCAAATGATTACACGTTTGGTAGTGTCTTGAGTGCACTTGCCTCATCTGAGAGTATTTCACTGAAGCATGGACAACGATGTCATGCTTGCTTGATAAAGCAGGGGTTCAACAGTAATCCAATTGTTTCAGGTGCTCTTCTTGACATGTATGCAAAACGTGGGAGTATCTCTGAATCTCAAGGAGTTTTCGATGAGATAACAGATAGGAGCCAAGTATCATGGACTGCTATCATTTCTGCTTATTCGAGGCATGGTGATTATGAATCCGTAATGGCTTTGTTTAAGGAAATGAAGGAGAAAGGCGTGGATCCTGACTCAATAACATTTCTTTCTATACTAACAGCTTGTGGTCGACAAGGGATGGTTGATATGGGAATAGATATTTTCAATTCCATGGTTAGAGATTATTCCATCGAACCATCTTCAGAGCACTATGCTTGTATGGTGGATATGTTTGGTCGAGCAGGGAGGCTTAACGAGGCTGAGTTTTTCTTGGCTCAGATTCCCGGAGGATCTGGATTGTCCGTGTTACAAAGCTTACTTGGTGCTTGTAGGATTTATGGAGATGTTGACATGGCGACAAGAGTTTCCAATACTTTGATCGCGTTAGAACCAGACCAATCCGGTTCATATGTCTTGATGTCGAATTTGTTTGCAGAGAAGGGGCAGTGGGATAAGGTAGCAAACATCAGAAAAGGAATGCGAGACAAGGGAGTGAAGAAGGAGATAGGATTCAGCTGGGTAGATGTAGGTAGCATTGAGTATTCTTTAAATTTGCACGGATTTTCATCGGATGACAAGTCACATCCCCGGACAGAGGAGATATATCGGATGACAGAATGTATAGGTTCGGAGTTGAAGCATTTGGAGCGCGAAGAAGAAGAAAACGAGTCTGTGACATTAGCATGTGCTATATGAGTTCTTTGAACGAACTACATTCTTTTTTCTTCTTGTTCAAAATACAACATCCAAAGCATATATGTAAATTAGTTATTGACAAAACACTACAAGGGTTAATGAAACCGTTATTGTTGCTTTAGATCGATTCATTTTTGTCTAATCGTAGTTTTGTCACTTTGATATTGATCTCCAGGCAGGTCTGCGGTCTTAGGATATGCTGCTAAATGAAGATGAAGTGAACAACTCCGCATACTGTTGATGTGAGTGTTTTCGTTTTTGTTGCCTCGTACTATATTGTTAAATCTGTCGAAAGCGATTTGTAGTTATTATCAGATACCTTTTGATAGACTATGCTATCATGTGTAATCTGTGTTTTATGTGGTCACACTTTTGAATTTGAACCATAATATAAGGAAAGCAACCAAATTTTCACTGTGAAACTTCCCCTTACATATTGGAATTTGCACACATCCACTATACTATCCTGTGTAATTTGTGTTTTATGCTGTCACACTTTTGATTTTTGAACCATAATATAAGGAAAGCAACCAAATTTTCAGTGTGAAATTTCCCCTGACATGTTGGAATTTGCATACATCACTTGTCGAGGGCGTCGACGCATACCTCGGGTTGATCCATCATCACCTGCACCTCACATCGTAGCGCAGTGGAACGTGTTGCCCACCTGTCGTTCCATTCAACTACGTTTATTCCTTTAATCCATAGCTTAAAAGAACACAATTAGGGATAATCAACCCGCCTGTACGCAGGGAGGATGTCATTACTGGCAAAGACTATCTGGCGGTAACGCTGCAGACGCGAAGCGAAGTAGGCCTGCATGAATAAGTACTACTGGGTAAACGGTAGCTCGGTGCACTAAAGCTCCCGCTATGTGCAAGGTCTGGGAAAGGGCAACAAAATATGTTTTGATTTTGTCTATGTTTTCCTTATAAAGGTTCATATAACATGAGCTATGTTGCTCGAACTCTCCAACAAGGATGTCACACCCGTTTTGGATCGTTAAAAAATGCACTACTTTTGAAGGATCCGACACACATGATGCTAGTCCGAGCAATGAGATGATGAGGATACCGCACCCTTGTTGGATTCCTAAAAATGCACTAACTTTTGAAGAATTCAACACACAAGTGAGAGTCGTGTAGGATCCTTAAAAATGCACTAACTTTTGAAGAATCCGACACGCATGATATGAGTCCGAGCAATGAGATGACGTTCTGTCTTATCGCTGCAAAAAGACAAAAAATGAATGCACTACTTTTGAAGGATCCAACACACACGACGCTAGTCGGAGCAATGTGATGATAAGGATGCCACATCCGCGTTGGATCCATAAAAATGCACTAACTTTTGAAGAATCAGACACACAAACGTGGGTCAAAAAAGCAAACGCCGTTGCCGGGGATCGAACCCGGGTCACCCGCGTGACAGGCGGGAATACTCACCACTATACTACAACGACTTGTTTACTCACCAACTGTTGCTTTCCATTTCTCAATAATATTATATTCAACAAACTTTAATGTCTATTTAACCATAATAGTTTTCACTTCTTTTTTTTTCGGAATTTTATTTCGCAAAGCTGTTTGGACATAGAATTGTTACAAATTTTCCGAATTTCAAAAAAACATTTTCACAATTGTTACTGCAAATCACTCGCAAAAATTCAAAAACAACTGCGATTTGTATTTATGTCGAGGCACAAATCCAATTTTCAAATACTATTATCAACTCGATCGAAAACACATAGTACTACTTTTTTTTATCTTTCAAATTTCACAATTTTTATGTCCAAACGTTACCTCTAGCTTCAAATTCATTACGATTTTTTACGACAATATCATACATGTGCATGGAGTGTCACTTCAAATCACTCGAAGAAAATCAAAAACAACTTTAAGTTATATTACCGTCCAGACACAACTTCAGTTTCCAAATACTATTATTAACTCAATCGAAAACACACACACCTTTTTTTTTCTTTCAAATTTCACAATATTTATGTCCAAACGTACTTACATATCTCTAACTTCAAATTCATTGCGATTTTTAACGACAATATCATACATGTGCATGGATTTAAACCTAGTAAAATCCAATGGTAAAGAAATAAGATGAATTGTTGATCTTTTATGATATTGTAGAAGTTGTGGATCATCATAATACCTTTCCCATCCAAGATTACAAAGCTTTCTTTCAAGATTTTCATAACATGTTATCACTTCATCACTAGCTACATGAACAAGAACTTTCCGGCGACCGGTCGTCGCGCTGACGTGGCAATCACCACGGTTTTCGAGGCGAACGACGCCGTTTTTGAACGTCCAAACACCAGACATGTCGTTATTTTAGGGAGGGTGGGAGGGAAAATTGAATGTTTATGTGAAAGGTGATGTTGTTGAAGAAGAAAATAATATAATGTGTGGGTTTTATAGGGTTCATGCATGTGTAATATATATATATATATATATATATTATTTAAAGGCAATCAGTGCATAAAGAATCTCGCGTTCATGTACGTAATGTCTGGGAAAAGGTCGTACTCCGAGGGGTGTGATGTAGACACGCTTACGATACCCTAATGCATAACAGTAGTGATTGTTTTCACGACTCGAATGACAACTTTACTTTTGCTTGAAGGTTGCCCTTCATATGTAACATAATATAAATGTATATAACGGATAAGCATCCAGTACCTCTCGAACTATGATTAAAGTTTCTACGACACACTCCAACTTCACAGGGGTCCTATTACCCGTTTGAACTCAATTTTAACGTATTTTTGTCATCCTTTTATGCTGACGTGACACCTTTATTACATAAAGTGAGGCCACGTCAAAGGTGTCACGTCAGCTAAAAAAGATGAAAAAAATACGCTAAAATTTAATTCAGGGGTAATAGGACCCTCGTGAAGTTGGAATGTGTCGTAGCAAATTTGATCATAGTTCAGGGGTACCAGATATTTTACTCGATGTATAATATAACTAGTGCTGAGATTTTATTTATCTTTCGAAAAGAAAAAGGCGTATAAAAGAAATTTTTTTCTTGGATTTTTATTTTAAGATTCTATATTAATTTGAGGTTGGATTAATTCAGATTTATGTTGCTTTTTTTCTTTTTCTTCTCATCATGAATCTTATCCAATCCAATATTTCCACCTAATATGGGACATGAGACATCTCCATAAGTTCATCTTCTTGCTTCTCATGCATTTAATCATACTATATTATTCCATATTTGGAAAGATTTATTCCATTTTTTTTTTGGTTATTCATTTTGTATTCAATATTCGTATTGTGACTCGATTAATTCAGATTCATACAATATAAGACCCATTATAGGACTTGGTAGGGAGTGCTTCCTCTTGTTCGAGCTTCGCGTATGGAAGAAATGTTGAAGTTTTGACCAAGATAAGCCATTTTTTAAATCAATTCATCAAAGTAATATGTTTTTCAAAATCTTTACAAAACTAGTATAAACAATGTTGACGCTAATGTATTAGGTTTTAAAAAAATTAACGGACCAAAATGAACAGTAAACGGAGTTAAAGTAGGAATCGTTACTGATAGTAGCATTTTTGGCTTAAAACGATAACAACAGTAATGAGACTTTGCAACCCTGTCACTCTATCAAATCAACTCTGCAAGTCTGATGTTGCAGAGTTGCAGAGTACTCTCATTACAATTGGTAACGTTTTAAGCCAAAAACGTTACTGTCAGTAACGACTCCTACTTTAACGCTGTTTTGATCCGTTAATTTTTTCAAAACCTAATACTGCCAACAGCGTTTATACTAATTTTGTAAAGTTTTCAAAAACATATTACTTTGTTGAATTGATTTAAAAACAACTTATTTTTTGGTCAAAGTGTTTCTTCTTTATTTAATGAGTCTTTGCTATACGAGCCAACCAACTGAGCTCAATACGAATATTGAACACCAGATAATTAAAAAATCAAAAAATATGGAATAATTTTTTATTATTCAAATATGGAATATATATATATATATAGTATGGGAAGCAAGAAGATGAACTCATAGAGATGTCTCATGTCCCATATTTGTTTGGAAATATTGGATTGGATAAGATTCATAATCATAAAGCTCTCTATTATCAATAATATTTTCATTGCAAAAAATAAAAAGAAGTCAAAACTTGCCCATTCATTGAGAAAGTGGCATAGACTGACGAGAATAAAAAAGAACTTATATATTTTAATATATACTTTGAAGTTTGAACTATAAAAAAACAAAAAAAAAAAACCTATATAACATACTCATCTTCTCATTGATAAGTGCTTTATATCAGCACATGTAATTGGTAGAGTTTGTGAACCAATTTTGTTGATACAGCCCTGAAAATATTGCGATGCGGACTCATGTATATTTTCGGGTTTGGGGTTATTTTGTATGCACATATTATATAAGTGTGACTTAGAGGGTTGATTTTTAATATGACGGTTCTCGTGTGATATTGAGAACTTTGGCTTTTAATATGACGGTTCTCGTGTGATATTGAGAACTTTGGCTCCTTCTTGTATTCCTCTTCGATATAGTGAATTTCTCCTCCTTTGTCCGTGGTTTTTCCCTTCAGGAATTTTCACGTAAATCTGTGTGTGTTTATCTTTTTTGTCTTTTACTTATCATATTGCTTATTCCTGTTTGATTTCATAACATGTACAGTAATACTTGCTTTTAATGTCATCATTTAGTGGTGGAGCCAGGATTTTCATTGAGGAGGATCAGAAGTAAACATATGAACTAGTCGAAGGATATGTAAAAATAGTATAATTTTCCGTCGAAGAGGGTTCGGATGAACCCCCTGATTACAAGGTGGATCCGCCACTGTCATCATTTAACTAATACTTGCTTCAAACAGTCTATCTAAAGTTAGGTTTGATAAAATCAAACTTCAGACACGGTATTTGATGTTGCATGCGAGTAGAGTAGTTCATGCATTTTTATCAGATGCTCGGACAAAAATGATTGGACTTCAGTCATTTTTGTCTGAACATAAGTCGTATTTCTAAAGTTAGACGTTGTTAAGACTAACTAAATGAGTACAAATTAAATAGCGATGTGGAAAAAAAAAACTATATAGCATACTCATCTTCTCATGCCTCCTCACATTGTACATGCATGCGTTGATCGATAAGTGTCTTATATCAACTCATGTAGTACCCGCTTTTAATGTCGTCATTCAACGGATGCCTGCTTCAGACAGTCAGTCTAAAGTTAGATTCGACAAAATCAAACTTTCAGACACGATGTTTGATGTTGCATGCGAGTAGAGTAGTTCATGCATTTCTATCAGAATCTCAGACAAAAACGGTTGGACTTCAGTCATTTTTGTTTGAACTTCAGTCATATGTCTAAAGCTAGACGTTGTTAAGACTAACTAAATGAGTAAATATTTGGGCCTGGACCATGTGAAAATTGTTGTTGTTGGGCTTTTCTTTATTTTCTGTAATGTGTTCAAAAGGCCCAAAGGCATTATTAACAAGAAGCCCATTACTGAGTGATTGGATTCTCTTTGGAAGGAGCTTATAATGGGCCTGTATATGCATTGCGAATACAGATTCAGAGCTAGAATTTTGAGTGTATATTTTTCGTAATTCTAAAGAAAAACGTTTTATTAGGTTGATAAATTATTCGTCCATATTAGGTTAAAAAAAAAACTTTAAAAACACAAATACGTTATTAAGTTCTACGAAATCTGTAAGATGACATAGAACTTCAGTCCTGACCAGAAATATCTAGGACGTTGATCTAATGATAAGAGTGTGACACGTGATGTATATATTCGACTAATGTCATGAAATCAAGCCACGGGCGCGATGGGGGTGAAGGTGGTTATAGCAGTCGCTCTTCAGTTCGTGCAACTGAAAAAGCCATAATACGTAAACCTCTGCCCTTCAACTTGGCCTTAGATAAACCTCTGCCCTTCAACTTGGCCTCAGATGGCGGCTACGCCTTCCAACTTTCGGTATGCACAAATAAGTACTTAAACTTATATAAAGTTGAATAAGTAAACGCACGCATTTTACGTGTGCCACGTATGACGTGTCTGTTTTGAAAGTCTATAATGACTTTATATTCTTATGACACATTAAAATTGACCTATTACTTTGAGACATTTTTTTTTTAGCTTCACATGTAATAGTATCTTCTATTTTTATTTTTATTATTATTGTTATTATTTTGCTTCATTTTAAACCAGAAAGTACAATGGGTCATATTAGACTAAATATTTCGACATATAACCTTTTCAATGACTTGAAAGGTCAAGAATAATTTTCACAAAAAAAAGAAAAGGGCAAATTTAGATGAGTCTTCTTCAGCTATTGGTGATATTTGTAAACAGTAAAGATTCATTTTTTGTACCTTAAAAATGAAATAAAATAAAAGCATTTTATATTATAATATAATATTTGATTATGGTGGTTCAGGTCAGTTTGCATGCGCCTCATCTAATGCATGAAGTTTAGACATATCGAAAGAAACCACGCGACTTTTGCTTCTTGTTTTTTTTTTTTTTGATCCGGAGAGTTGAACCTAGCTATATGTTGCTCGAACTCTTCAAAAATATCGATGAATGTGGGTCGGATTCTCCAAAAAAATTGTATACTTTGTAGAATTCGACACGGATACCGCAGCCAGTGGTGGAACCAGGATTTTCACTAAAGGGGTTCAGAAATAACATGCGAACAAATCGAAAAGGGTTCAACATCTACTATATACACATAAAAAATAATTTTAACCATGTATAAATAGTATAATTTTCTAAGGAAGCGCCAAAGGGTAGCTCCGACCCTGGCCGCAGCATCGAATGTGAGCGTTGAGGGCCAATTCGCTTGGTGAGCTTCCTTCCGCAATCGAGGCGGATAGTTCAAACCTTCCTCTTTCCATATGCCTCCTCGGAAACAAGTTGGGATCGACTATAAGAACTTCACTGCTTGATTAAACTTGACTCATATCATAGTCGTACCAAATAAAAAAGTTTGTCATTCGTTCGATGAGAAATAAAAAGGAATATCGAAGAACCAAGTCTTTACATGCTCAAAGAAAATCCAACATTTCTTATTCATGAAATGATAAAACAAAACTATACATAGAACAAGTTCAAACTAATCCATCAAATGGTGAATAACAACAACAACAAACCCAGTGAATTCCCACCAAGTGGGGTCTGGGGAGGGTAAAATGTACGCAATCCATACCGCTACTTCCAAAAAAGTAGAGAGGTTGTTTCTGATAGACCCCCGGCTCAAGATCAAGAAAAATGGTGAATAACATAAAACTTTTAAATTCTAATACTAATATAAGCTAACAACCCCCTCTCCTCTCTTTTCGGGACCTCGGTTTCATGATCTATCAGGGTCAAAATACGAAAACTAGTGAAGTAAAGTCGACAAAATTGTTGTTCAGAATGACAAAACTCAGAGACAGGTCGATGCTTTTGAGGTGCGCTTGTTCATTCCGAGGATGATCACGATTACTGTCACATCGTCATGATATTTCCTCCTCCTCCCAGCTGGTACGCTCATCAACTCTTCCTTACTAAGGCCTGCAAATGTATGGATCGGAATTAATTCAGATTCTTTTCAGCGCGTATATCCACAATATTACATGATACAAATCTAATGGAAACAACCTCTCTATCCCGCGAAGATAGAGCTAAGGTCTGTGTACATCATACCTTCCTCAGACCTCATGTGAAGTTACACTACGTATGTTGTTGTACAACCTCAGAGGATCTATCGGAAACAAACTCTCTATCCCGCGAAGGTAGAGCTAAGGACTGTACACATCATACCCTCCCCAGACCCCACATGGGGTTACATTGTTGTACAACCTCAGAGGATCTATCGGAAACAACTTCTCTATCCCGCGAAGGTAGAGCTAAGGTCTGTGTACATCATAGCCTCCCCGGACCCCACGTGTGGTTACACTACGTATGTTGTTGTACAACTTCAGACGATCATCAGCACAAAATTTAGTATTCTATCGCTGATATCACTGCATTAACTATTAACTAAAGAAATGCTCAATATGTGGCGATGTGACATGTTGTGTGTATAATATAATGTGGCTTCATTTGACTTTGTTGTACCGTACGGAAGCAAGAATTGCCAACTCGCTGACAGTCGAAATAGTGGTCTAGTGTACTATTCGATTAAATTTAACGGAGAGAATATTGATGCATATGTCATACCTGCACAATCTGCTGCTCGCATGACAAGCCGCTCAACAAGAAATTTGGCTGGATCGCCAAAAGGGTAACGTTGAATATAAGAACGGACAAGCTTTACAACATCATCGTTGTTGAAGAAGTCAAATAGACCATCGCTTCCAAGTACAACAAAGTGATCGGAACTTGATACTTCATGTACAGTCAGAGACGGTTGTACAGAGATATATGGAGGACTTATTAGATTACGGACACGAAGAATTCCCATTAAAGCATCGTTCATACTCTTCTGCAATAAGAAAATGAAAGTGTTATCCTTCCTAATGAAAAGATTGTATCAATGTTCGAACCAACAAAATGCCACAACGGAAAGTCGTCTAGTACTGTCTATTAATGTAAATTGGCTACATAAATGAAAATTTCGAAAGTCGAAGACTTTTAACACGAAAATGCATTTTATTTGAGATATTTCAATCGAATCACTTCTCCATCTTAGTATTTAGAGCAAAAATAACGAACCAGTCCGCTAGCGTTGCCAAACGATTCACGTAGTCTACGAACTGTAAGGTATAAGGTGATACAAAGTAAAAGAAATATAAGGGGTACCTTTTTCAAGTAACCGACTCCAAGTGCCCGAGTAACCTTTAGCTTTCCCTTGACTTTACCGCCCACGATCGGTGATGGATCTTCAGGATGATTCTTCAATAGTTGAATTCTTTCAGATTCATCATCAACAGTATGACTAACAGTCAGCTGCACAGCTTGCAACCATCCATCACTATTAGCACCAACGCCTTCAGCATAAGTTGCCAATACACCTCGACTATCTCCTGCATTGAGCACGTACATGTTCTTCCCGAGTAGAAGCACCACTAATACACAGGATCCAATCGATACTAAGTCGGGGCGATTATCCATTTCCTGTTCAACCATATGAAGGAAATCGTTTTCAGCTTGAACAAGAGCCTGTTCCAGGCTATTAAGCACCCTTTGCTTAAAAGACGTACACGACTTTTCCATCTCTAAATAAGGAAGCCCTTTCGCAACACAATTAACGTATGAACCGTTATTAACATTTCCTAGAGTATCTTTAACTTCAACTTTACACTCTCGCTCGAGTTCCCGTTCCAATAAACCGAGGTAATGTCTAATTGTTTCGTACAATGTTCCGGCCAGAAAATCAGCTGCATCTCTTCCGTTAAATCCATCATATATCCCACAGAAGAGCGAGTCATTCTCTTCTGAACAAACAGCCTGAACTCTGTCTTCACCCGCTGCACCACCAGCAACTTTAACTTCCGTTGCTTTAAGGAAGCTTTCACACCTAGAAGGAGCACTCGTGGACCTCAATGAAGATGAATTGTCTTCAGCTAGCTCACTCGGAGAGGATGGACTACAACTTAAGTTTGACAAGCCACTCTGAAAAGAAGATGATAATAAATCCAACTTTGACAACGACGCAGAAGAGGGTATTCGGCGGAATGAAGTAGGTGAATCCAGTGCTGGCAGTATCTCAGCCCCAAACAATCCATTGCAAATATTTGTGTTAGCTAGTGTCGCGTTGGCACTTAGAGCTGCCCCAGACAGACAAGAGAAGGAACTGTTGTTTCTTCGAAGTTTACTTCCAGGACGTACGTCAACACCATCTGAATCCTCGCCAGAATCATCTGTGCTGTTATTACAGTGATACCCAAAACTTATTTTGATTTCCCCTCCTGGATCAGTTATCGCTTGTCTACCCATCATTTGTGCCTAGAAACAAGTCAACAATCTCCGTTAGTTGCCATACCGACAATACTATGCTAGTGTTTTACTGCAAATATGATTTTTATTTGATGTGAATACGGATTATCAAGAATCTTCATGATACCATTTTTCTAGACATTATCAACTACTTTAAATTATTAGACAAACAACTGCGCCCTGGACGGACAAAGAAGCTCGTCATTAATAAAATCCTCCATGTTTTCTTCTCCATCCCGAGGAGAGACTTCAGATAATTGCTCGTAAAGTAGAAATTTAATCAGAACGCAAATTTCCATCAACCAGTGTTTTGAAATAAAAAGATCAGAAGGATAATATAAGAAGTAAAATAGCCCTGTTTGGTTATTCGTTAATTACATGATCAACCAAAATGGCTAGAAGAAGTTTTAAAACGACACAATTATGCAGAACTATTCCCGATATACAATCATAACCACTACTTTATAAGGCTACCCATATTGAATCCTAACGCAAAATTTCAGTCTGAATGAGTCACGGCGAAAAAGAAAGAGAAATTTGTGCCCTAACCATGAACGTCGCACTAAATCAAACCAAAACAGTGAAAGCCCAGAGAAACATACATGTAGCACTATAACTTGAAATCCTTTCAAATAACCATCAAGTTTTTTCTATCGGAAGGGGAGGATTGGTGAAATCCTATTGCTTGCAGGTTTCTCTAGACTTATGTGACATATTTAGTTAAGAGTTAGGAACTAAGATGGCTAATTAGGGTAGAGGTTGTTTCCAATAGACCCTCGGCATTATTGGCACAGTCATATAGCCAATTCATGCCACATTCTATGAATTAAGAGCTTCTATATCGAAATCGACATCATCTAAAACTAAAGAAGACAATCTCATTCACTCTCTTCTTCTTCTTTTTATAACTTCTTTTTTTTCCTCTCATAGGTGTCCAGGCCGACTTGTCCGCACCTCAACTAATTTCGTAGGGTACTTGCTACTACCTCCTACCAGCACATCAACACATGAAATTTTTTATGGATTTTAATAGGCAAATAGTCGTAAGTTATCCACAACCTTCTCATTCCATTTAGATAAAGAGGCTGTTTTCACATATTGAGCACAGTAACCAACATATCATTAAAGGAGCAACTCTAACATGGCAACAAGATATGCCCACTAAAAGGGTAGCCCGGTGCACTAAAGCTCCCGTTATGCGCAGGGTCCACGGAAGGGCCCCACTACAAGGTTGTATTGTACGCAGCCTTACCTTGCATTTCTGTCAGAGGCTGTTTCCAAGGCTTGAACCTGTGACCTCCTTACACATGGTAGCAACTTTACCAATTACTCCAACAAGACATGCTCACTAAGAAGAAAAACATCAAATGTCATCAAAAACAAAGCCTTTTTAAATAAATTCACCATTTTCAAGATCAAACATCCCAAGACAATACTTATTAACAATCCAAAATCTCCTGTATGAAAATAAAGTCTTGTTCACACCTCGACTACTTACACGGATGCCTGCTACATCCCACCAGATAAGAGTTTGATTTCACATCCTGATACCATTAAACGAGCAACTCTAACAACAAGACATGCCACACAAAGAAGCACATACTAAATTCCATAAAAAACAAATCTTTTCTATAGAATTCACAATTTTCAAGATTTTACATCCCAAGATACTATAAAAAAGGCCGTCTGGTGCATTAAAGCTCTTGTTATGCGCGAGGCCAAAAGAGGGCCCACCACAAGGGTCTAATGTACGCAACCTTATCCTACATTTCTGCAAGAGGTTTGCACGGCTTGAACCCGTGGCCTCCTAGTCACGTCCCAACATGGGTGGAGTCACCTTTGGACAAGGGGTTCGTCCAAACCTTCTTCGGCGAAAAATTAAACTATTTATGCATGATTAAAATTATTTTTTATGTATCTATAGTAGATGCTGAACCCCATTCATCTAGTTCGTATGTTCACTTTTGAACCCCTTAGTGAAAATCTTAACTCCGCCACTGCATCCCAAGATACTATTAACAAACCAAAATCAATGGCACATACATAGTTCAATACATAAAATGTGGTGTACACACCACACACAACAAAGAACTAATCTCTCATGCATAACAAGCAAATTTAAACTAATCCCATTACCTTAAAATGCTCTATCTTTCTAATAATTTTTTTTGGGAGTTACTTCACTAAAAAAATTATCTTTTTTTAACAATAACAATGATAAATTCACTCCAACCCCATTAACTAAAAAACAAAAAAAAATCAATAAATTTGCTAAAATCATTATAAAATTGAAATAAAAATCCAATCTTTATTGAATCCATAATGCTAAAACCAAACAAGAAAAACACCCAAAAGCTAAAAATTCTCTCTTTCTACTAATTTTTTTTTTTTTGCAAATTCAATCTAACCCCATTAACTGAAAAACAGAAAAGACAATTAATTTACCAAAAATTAGTGTAAATTTAAATTAAAAAACTTACCTTTATTGAATTCACAATGCTGGAAAAATACCCCAAAATCTGAAAAATCTCTATCTTTCTACTAATTTTGATTAGTTTTTTTCCTTTTTGCAAAAGAAAATAGGGAAAATAATTAATTGTAATAATAAATTGAATGGCAAAGAAGAGTTTATTAAATACAAAATATGAAAAAATGGGGGCGGCTCCAATGGAGTAAAATTCAATGTATGATGTTGATAAGTGGGGGTGGGGGTGGGGGCAAATAGAAAAAAAATAAGTCAAAATTATCGTCACGTAATGGTCAATGAAGTGAGTGAGAATTATGATTTCGTAAAAAAAAATTTTAAAAAATATAGCCTAATAGTTAATAAAGTGGATAAAAGTTAGAATCTCGTCAAATTTAAAACAAGTTAAAATTGTCGTGGCCCAGTAGTCATGAAGTGAGTGAGAATTATGTGATCTTGTCAAATTTAAAAGTGGCCTAGCAGTTAATAAAGTGGATAAAAATTATAATCTTGTTAAATTTAAAAGAAGTCAAAATTCCTATAGTCTAGTGGTTAATCGAGTGGTGAGAATCATGATCTCGTCAAATTTCAAGGTAGACAAAAAAAAATGTATGATTTGAAGCACTGTAAGTTTTTTTTTTCCATTTATTTTAATGTGAGTTACCTCGTACCTGTTGTTGATGGAAGAAGATAAATATCTCGTAAAATCAGTTGAGATACATGCAAACTGATGAAAGATGACAGATATCTCGTGAAATCAGTTGAGATACGTTCAAACTAATGAAAGATGACAAATTTCTCGTGAAATCAGTTTGAGATACGTGCAGACTGATGAAAGATGACTGATATCTCGTAAAATTGGTTGAGATACGTGCAAACTGATGAAAGATTTGCAAAATCAGTTTGAGATACGTGCAAACTGATAAAAGATGATAGATATCTTGCAAAATTAATTGAGTTATGTGCAAACTGATGAAAGATTCGCAAAATCAGTTTGAGATACGTGCAAACTGATAAAAGATGATAGATATCTCGCAAAATTAGTTGAGATACGTGCAAACTGATGAAAGATTCGCAAAATCGGTTTGAGATACGTGCAAACTGATAAAAGATGATAGATATCTCATGAAATTAGTTGAGTTACGTGCAAAATGATGAAAGATGATAGATTGTCGTAAAATTAGTGGAGATACGTGCAAACTAATGAAAGATGACAGATATCTCGTAAAATTAATTGTGATACGTGCAAACTGATGAAAGATGATAGATATGTCATGAAATTAGTTGAGATACGTGCAAACTAATGAAAGATGATACATATCTCGTGAAATTAGTTGAGATACGTGCAAACTAATTAAAAATAACAGATATCTCAAAAAATTAACGGAGATGGACGCAAAATGTCATTGACATCATGATTATAAGAATATGAGAAATATTGAAAGATTCATTTTACTTAGACTAATGGTGGTAATTTAGTTATACAGTAATTTGATTTGATTTGAGGGAAAAAAAAGGAGAAGAACATAAATTTGGACTTTCTTTTTATGTGTTTGGGAACATAAATTGAACTTCTTGTGATTGAATTTTTTTTTGTTGTTAGGTAAAGTTGTTGAGGGGTAAATTAATTGATGGCATTAGGTAGGATCAGTGGTGTGGAGTTAGAAATTTTACGAAGGAGATTTAATTTTTTTTTTTAAATTAAATATATAAACTAACCTGAAGGGAAGCCTTGGAGTAATTGGTAAAGTTGTTACCATGTGATCAGGAGATCACGGGTTCAAACCTTAGAAGGCTGCGTTCGATACACCTTTGTGGTGGGGCCCTTCCCTGGACATTGCACAGAGCAGTAGCTTTAGTGCATCGAGCTGCTCTTTTTATTTTTAAATATAGAAACTAGCCGAAAAGGAGGTTCGACAACTAATATACACATAAAAAATAATTTTAATTATGTATAAATAATATAGTTTTTCATCAAAAGAGGTTCGATGAACCCCTTGGTCTAAAGATGGTCCGCCCCTGAGTTGGATAAGAATGAGCTAGTTGGAAAAAGTGTTAAGAAGACGTGATTAGATAAGATATGATGCGGTTTTAAGTTTTCGACGATATGATTTTAAATAGGAGTTTATGAAGGTTATTAAAATAGGGTAGAAGGATAACTAGTCGGCAGGAGTGTATTATCTGTTTGTCCATTCTAGATTCTTGTTTCTTATTTTTTGATTTCTGTTATTATTTGTGTTTCGTATAGTTCTATTATAGTAGTGAATATTATAAAATCGGGTAGAAAGATAGTAGATAGGATTGTATCCGTACTAGTGATAGGAGTATTTATTTGTTTGTCCATTCTATATTATTTTTCCTTGTTCTTCGATTTCAGTTATTATTTGTGTTTCGTGTAGTTCGATTATAGTAATATTGTTTTGACTTTTGCTATTATTTGTTATTTTTGGTACTGTTCGTTATTTATTTTATTTTTAGAACTTTTTATATAGATAGATTTTTTTAATCTTGAAGATGAAGCTGGTCTATCGAAAACGATCGCTCTACTCATATGGTAGAGATTTTGTATGCATACATTTTAGGACCCCACTTAGTGGGATTACACGAGGTATGTTGTTGTTGCAGTGAGACTCGCTTCATCTATTAGATTAGGCAACTCGTTTTCTATTTTATTTTATTTGTCGTCTATCTCATAGTATCATATTATGTTATGTGAGATAAGAAAATCGATCATCAATACCTCGTTTAGGTTCGAGATCCATCCATCTTAAATACAATGTTGTATAACTAACTAGTAAAATTGTTGTCAAATAGTCCAGATGGCCCCACCGGATCACCCACATCCGTTCCACAACTCACCAGGAGGCCGCCAGTCGATTTTCGCTAGATTTGGCCCCAGACCCCGGGCCCAACTATCGAACCGTGGGCTAACACCCATCAAAACTAGCCAAAAACAGCTCATTCACCCAATTTTGCCCGTTTGACCACCCAACTAGCCCAAGCAGCCCCGACTGACCATCCACATCCGCACCACAACTCGCCGAGAGGCCACTGGTCAATTTTCGCCTAGATTCGGCCCCAGTCCCGGGGCCACCCACCGAATTATGGGCTATAACACCCACCAAAACTCTCCAAAACAACTCGTTCGTCCCTGTTTCACCCGTTTGACTACCTAAATAGCCCAGTCGGCCCTGCCAAGGAGGTTAGATGTTCCAACTATGGAAACAACCACTTACAAAAATGTAGGATAAGACTGCGTACAATTGACCCGTGTGGGCTAATCTTGACTCGAACCTTGTGCAAAGCGGGAGATTTTGAAAAATATTAATTAAGAGAAATTTTAATTATTTTAACTTTATTTATGCCTTAAGCTCGACTTAAGCCCACTAATTATCCACTTTAGCAATACTTTTTAAATTACTACATAAAAAGTAGCTAACTAGATTTTTATTTTATAGTAATAATTCAAATCAAGAAAGAAAAAATAAATAAAATTATTTTTTATTTACTTTAATTTTAATTTAATATATTTCAAGTGTGGATAATATTTTCCTGTTTCTATCACTATTAATAATTAGATTTTATATGCCCCACAAAATTATGGAGAAAAGATTTTATGCCTTCCCCTCCACCCATCCTTCTCAACAACTTTTTGAAGATTTAAGATATTTGTACCTTTCTTTCTCCACCTTTTATTTTTCCTTTTTTAATATTTTTCATATTTTTTTTTTTTTAAATCTCAACTTGAGATATTTTTTATTATGTTTTTTTGTTCGATTTTTGATATTTGTATAATAATGTATAATGTAAATTATAGCATGCAATATGAAGTTAAAAAATGCTAGATATGACAAACATAATGACTTTCATTTATAAGTAAGGAGAGTCATTTTCTTTATATTAAATTCTATTTTCAATAATATATTTTCCAATAACCAAATATCAAAAATAATTTTCCCGAAAATAAATTCTGAAAAAATTAAATTCGGGTGGAAATAAGGGGATGGAACCGTATTTGGCTAGCGTTTGGCAATAGATTTGACTGGAAGTGTGAGGAAGGAACCAACGCCTCGATATAGGCTCTTCGCCACCTGGGTCTGTAGTACGTTCCAAGGGTTGGACTTTTCTCCCATTAAAGCGGTACGTGAGTTGGGTTCGGAACGTAGTGAGATGGTTCGGTCCACATCCAATGTAGGCATTAGAGCATTGAGAGGACCTTTTGCTAGTACGAGAGGACCGAAAAGGACACAAATTTGGTGTACCGGTTATCGTGCCTAAGGTAAACTCTGGGTAGCCAAGTGCGGAGCGGATGAGTTAATTCCAGTAGTACAGGCCCATTATTTCATTCAAAGTCCTGGGCCCAATGTCTCATGTGTTAATCAGATCAGCCCACTTAAGCTATGCCAAAACTCTTTAAAAGATAGGAATTACATTAGGTAGCCAGTTTCACGGTGCCTTAAATTCTGGGGAAAGGACCTTGTGTAGCCTTTTTAAAAAAGAGTTAGTACATAAAAATGACTCTAAACTTGATATCAAATTATAACTTTGACTGTAAATTTTGGCAGTGCACAACTATGGCCTTTAACTATTCAAAAATGCACAAATATGACCTCCAATCCTACGTGGCAAAATGCGTGTTCAACACGCAAAACTGGGCGCGTCCAGCTTAAAATCTAAGGGCATAATACATAAATATGACCTTAAACTTTGACAGTGCACAAATATGACCTTTAACAATTCAAAACTACATAAATATGACATTTAAATAACTCTTCACTATTATTTTTTCATTATTTTTGGCTCAAATATGAAAATGACATCTAATTTCTTTTACCATTGCAGAAAAAGGGCAATATTAAGGATTTATTAATTAGGCGGATCAGCCTCATAAGAAAAAACCTAGCGGATGTGTATATGTATTATAAAGTAGAGGACGAATTTAAGTTATATAATATATCTAAATATTATTTATTTAAATATTAAATTAAAGATGAAACTATACTAATAATAAAAAAAAATTATAGCTTTAATAAAACGTTATTAAATTAATGTTATTAAGGATAGTAGTAATAGTATATTAAATTAACGTTATCAAATTAACGTAATTAAAAGATATTATTAAATTAACGTTATTAAAACGTTATTAAATTAACGAGGGGCGGACCTACGTGGTTTCCATGAGGTTCACCCGAACCCCCTCGGTAAAAAAATTACGTTGTATATATATATAAGATAGAAAATGTATATTTATGTACGTATATTAATGTTGAACCACATGAAACAAGACACTTAGATAGCCCAGTGGTGTTATTTGCTCTTCTTGGGTGCTTCCTTCAGCCTACTGTGCAGGGTTTGATCCCTGCTAGTGACTATTTTTTTTTTAATTAAAAAAAAATTAGGTGTTGCTACTATAGAAATAAATAAAATAATAATAATAATAATAATTTTTTGAAATTAAAAAAAGGTTAGGTATTGCTACATAAAAAAGTTATTATAATAATAATAATAATAATAATAATAACAATAACAATAACAACAACAACAATAATAATAATAATAATAAAAACGACGTTGTTTTAACACAAAAAACAAAACTTTGATATTGCACAAATATGACCTTTAACTATTCAAAACTGCATAAATATGACCTCTCTCCAAGTCAGCCCTTCTAACGATGTGGCACCGTGTGATTGGATTACCTTTCCATGTAGGCGCGAGTGAGACTCACACACGGGGTTGCAAAATCGGAGGTCATATTTGTTCAGGTTTTGAATAGTTAAAAGTCCTATTTGTGCACTATCAAAGTTTAAGGTCAAAGTTATAATTTGGTGTCAAGTTTAGGATCATTTTTATGTATTAATTCTTTAAACAATAATAGCCCAAGTTTGGGCATATGGACATATAATGTCCAGTCGGGTAAAAAAAATGCCACTTTATGGCCATTTCCTATTCTTTCCCAATTTGGATCATTTTAGCCCACGTAGTCCATATACAATCCATATGCAATACTGATACAATATTCAACTTGGGCAATTCGGCCCTTTTAAAAATATTTTATTTTATTTTTTGCTATAAATTTTTTACTGATCAAATATTCTATTTTTTTTTAGAAATAATAATTAAATTATATAAAAACGATATAATTGTTAAATAGAATATGTATCTATAAAAGATATGTGTATAGAAATTGTATAGTTCTATCAAATATGTATATGTATAAAATATATATAAAAAATATATTGAAAGTGTATGAAAATTATAAAATTTTTGTATAAAATGTGTAAAAAAATGTACAGTTATTATATAAATTGTGTATCAAAACTGTATAATTTTCGTATAGAATATTTATATGTATAAGATTTGTATAGAAACGGTATAGAATGAGCCAGTAAATTGAAATGACTAGAAAGTGGAATTTAAATTCCATGGTCATTTTCATGGAAATAGTTTAATTTGAAGTGTCGTTTCTGTCCTTTCCCCTAAATTCTTGCTATACGCTGGGTTTATGGAAGGTTTGGATCACAAGACTCTATTATATGTACGCAATCTTCTCCTGCATTTTTGCAAGAGATTATCTCTACGACTTGAATTCGTGACCTCCTAGTCACACGACAACAACTTTGCCGATTATGCCAAGTGTCCCTCAATGTGTAACATTAGAACATGAGAAGAAAAGTAATTCTAGATTTATTTATTTATTTCATTTTCCATGAAAAAAATAGTACATTTATTAAGTGAAAAAGTTGGCAATAACTTAGAAACCAATAACATAAAGTTAATAAAGATGCTAAAGTAATATACATCCATTGGACACCAAATCATCATATCTCTTGAATAAAAATTGTGTAGGTACCACAGTGTGTTGTACTGTTTTAGCATATGTGTTTGTTATTGAATTATGACCGAATTTGTTACGATATACTCTTTCACGGGGTTCTATTACCCTCTGAACTAAATTCTAACGTATTTTTATCAACCTTTTAAAGCTGACGTGACAACTTTTGTCAATCTTTTTAGCTGACGTGATACCTTTGACGTCGTGGTCATTTTATGTAATAAAGGTGTCACGTCATCACAAAAGGGCGACAAAAATACGATAAAATCGTGTTCGGGGGCTAATAGGACATCCCCTGTGAAGTTGGAGTGTGCCGTAGCAACTTTGAGCATAGTTCAGGGGTACTGGATGCTTATCTCCGATAAAATTAAAGTGATAGTATGTGCTAATTGTCACGGTTCGATGATAAAAATGTATATAGCAAACACGTGGCATGATTATTGATTTGATGTAACATTGGATATAAGTAAGTTTTTTTCCTTTGACATAGTGCAATGGTACAGGTAGTTTATGAACATTGGACATAGCGCGTGCACGTCACTCGACTCCTTGGCTCACATCGGTTGCAAAGACTTTCTCCTTAGGCGCATGTCTTAGCAACACAAAACGAGGGTTTCACTCGTTATAGAACTTGACCAAACATCTCACGGCACGAGCCAATGATAGCCATGCTGCACCTGTATGAATGTCAGTACCATACTGTTATGAATCGGACAGAATAAGCAAAAGGAAAAAAACAAGACCACACAGATTTACGTGGAAACCCTTGCGGGAAAAACCAAAGGCAGAGGAAGAGGAATTCACTATAATGGAGAGGAGTACAATGTGGAGACGATAGTCTCAATTTCGTGTATATGAGAACAACCCGAAACAGCCCACTAAACGCACTTACATATACGTTCATACAAATAAGTCTTAGGCCCAAAAACATACATATCCATATCGCGGGGGCTTATTGGCCCGATCCCCACGCTACCACCACAAACCCCATGAAAAATCACAAACATGGGTCGCACCGCGAACTTTTCAAGGCCGGATCAACAAAATTCGGGTTAAAAACTCTAACACATTCCATTAAGGACAGCTTTTCTAGGGCTTGTAAGGTTTTGCGCGTTGTATCGAATTAAACCACATGCTCCACCGCTTTACGAATCGATTTGAAGAGATAACAAAACCCTTTAACAAGCAATACTTTTCTTGTTTTTTGATTTTCATTTTAAAGAATTTTTAGCAGAGGCGGATCCAGAATTTAAACTCTTTGAGAATACGAGTTCAAAACATAATATTTACTGTAATCTTTAAAGTTTTCACATATTATATATCTATGTTCTAAGAGCCGGGGGTCTATTGGAAACAACCTCTCTACTTCTTCGGAGGTGGTGGTATGATCTGCTTACATTTTACCTTCCCAGACCCTACTAGGTGGGAATATACTGGGTATGTTGTATATATCTATGGTCTAAATAAAAGTTCCATATGAATAAGTATCATAGTGTACTTGAGCATTGAAGTTCTATTCATGAAGTTTAGAATCATTCACCTTGATCTAGAAACAATCGATATAGTATTGTAGCTTGAGATGGTTTGGTCATGTCTTGTATTGACCTATAGATCCACCGGTCTGTGTGTGAAACTATGGATACTAAAGTTTTTAAAGGGGACGAGATAGACCTAAAATCACATTAGACCTAAAATCCACCGGTCTAATGCAACCCTTACCTTGAAGATCCTGAAGCTCGGCAGTAGCCATACAGTAAGGTACCATAGAAATAGGTCGGGTGCCCGGCTTGGGAATAAGTTCTTGTCTTGTTAGAGGACTTCTACGATCATTATTTTTAGTATTATCGCATACATTTAACTTATGTTCACTTTTGTTTTTATTTGGCGCGATGATGACTTGAGTTGAGCTTAAATGGAACAACGAGGATTCAGATAGCCGACTCCAACTTGTTTGAAACTGAGACGTAGTTGTTGTTGAGTCCAACAAGTATCACAAATGCAGAATATTATATTAGTATTTTTCTAAATGATAACTACAACTTTCTAATATTGATCTTTTTTCTGTTCAAGAATCTCTTATGTCCATCCAATTAAGGTATAGAGTTTGATTCTTGAACATTGTAATTGACAGTTTAAAAGTAGTTAACTATTTGTCTTAAAGAACAAAAGTTATCAGTAGACCCTTGTGGTCGGGCCTTTCCTCGGACCCTACACATAGCGGGAGCTTTAGTGAACCGGGCTGCCGTTTAAGGTATATCTGGTTCATCATTAGCTTCATGAACTTGGGAAGTTAGCTCCTTTTCCTTTTTCTCTCCAGTTTCTTGAGAAACTTTCTGCATTTCTTTGATCTTGCCCCATAGTAAAAAGTACAGTCCGACGATTACAATAACTGATCCCATCACGCTGTATCATGTTCATTTCGCGACAAAACATGTTAGTTGTATAGTTGTTATGATTTAAGGAAAATATTGAAGTGTTGAATCACCTTCCGAGGTTGAGTTGCTCGTGTAGAAGTGGAACGTCTAACATGGCTGCCATAACTTGTATAAGAGGACTGAATGCTGCAGTAAAGACCGGTCCCCTCTTCTTAACACACCACGACATTCCAACGAAGCACAACCCTGAACCAACTAAGCCCTGTCAACATGAAGAATTCATTTTCGCGTTAACTCAGGAACTTGGACTAATCGATTATGAGTAATGGAGTTGACATCATAATCGGTTACAAGTCATGGAAGGACGAGTATTAATCTACCATTCATCGTATAGTAACTTTGAAGTGACTTGTTATTCATCCTGTAGTTTCGCTTCAGAAAAAGGACTAAATTTTTCGACTTGGGCAAAGCTTCATCCTAAGGATTCTGACATATGTTATGATATCGATGGACACTGATTGATAACTAGGACACATTTTAGCATGTCCAATGAACAACAAAAAGTTGCTGACTCCAACTTGTTTGAGACTGCAGCGTAGTAGTAGTTGTAGTTGCTTTCGAGAACAGATAAAGTTCGTTTTAGTATGAATCAATGGCACGAAAGAAATAGCTCGAGTTAAGTGTACTTACAGTATAAACGACACTTAACATGTCGATGGTCTTTTCGTTTGGAATCCAAATGGAAAGTCTTCTATCAGTGGACAAAGTTAAGATAGCTGATTGTATGGCACTGAAGAAGGTCATAATAACCGTACTCGAGTACTGACATGGATATTTCTTAGCAATTTTCGATTGCAGAAGGAACCACGAGGACCACAAAAGCGTTCCAGCGAATAAGATCATTGAGCCAAACATCCATTGTTCGTTTCTTTTAGAGGAACTGATAGGTTCTTCCACAGTTCGCGATAAATCTTGTACGTGTGAAAAATGGATTAAAGGTATGCCTTTGTAAAAAGTCAGTAAGAAGGCACCTCCGAGGCATATTAATGTACCGATAACTTTGGCTCGGCCGCTTCTGTCCTTTATGTTAAATGCCTCTAACCTGCATCACATAACCATATGATCTTAGATACGCGTAAGTACTCGTTGAGATGAGGGAGAACGAGTTCTCATACCCGAAAAGCAATGCCATAAGGAATGTTATCACTGGAACCATGTTGAGAAATGCACATGCAAATGTTGCAGAAGTGTATTGTATGCCAAGAAGGAATAAGTACTGCGTAAGAGATGCCCTGCACGAAAAAGGCGTAAGATGTGGTGCTAAAATTTTCGCATCTTTGTTGCTCGGACTCTTCAAAAGTGTCGATAGGTCCTCCAAGCGAAGTGCATTCTTGGAGGATCCGACACGTATGCAACAACATATTTGAAGAGTCCGAGCAACAGATGATATATCTATCATTCTTGTTCTACTTACCCAACGATTGCACTCAAGAAAAGATAGCACAAGATTTGCGGTGTGAGTTTAGGCCTCGTATTCCTGAAATCAAGATTTCATCGCGAAACAGTAAATAAGTAGTAAAAAACACATAATTAGGAAAGAAACATTCTTCGTACCTTTCAAGAAAGAAGGCGATTGGGGCTAAAAACAAGCTTGAAATGGACTGTCGATAAGTGATGAACACGAAATGGTTCATACCATCCATGATAATCTTCTTGAGAAGTATATTACCAATCGCGAAAGCAAAATCAATCACCAACATAACAACGATAGGATACCATTCCGCATAGCTCTTCATCTCTCAGTGAACTACTCTTTGTTTTTCAAGACGAAACTGAGGTAAAAGACAGATATTTAAAGTCTGTTTTTAGAACTGTTGTTAACACGAAAAAGGGAGTGTTAAGAGAAGACAGATGAAATTCGGGCAATCAAATCAGTTTTTTAAAGTAACTCAACAGATTTTGACATTAGTTTAACCTAAGTATACTCTTTCTTTTTACTCGAACGATTGAACTATTTCCCTTTTCTCCTTACTTTTCATTGATACGTTACAACAGATGATAACCGTATCAGAATCTTTTATCGCGCTAACAATATTGTCATCAACATACAGTATGATACTGTATGTTTGACAGGTAGCGTAGTCTCACAAAGTAGGGTCCGGAGAAGGTACAGCAACTGTTTCCGGAGAAGGCTCAAGATAAAAGCAGTCTAGAAAAGGAAGTACCAGAAAGAAAAAGTAAAAACAGGCAGTAGTAAAACAACAGATAGTAGCGGAACCACACTACACCAAAATAATACTATAATCAACCTACACGAAACAATAACAGAAATCGAAAAGAGTAATACTACGACTACTAGCAACAACAACAACAACATACCCAATGTATTCCCACCTAGTGGGGTCTGTGGAGGGTAGAGTGTACGCAGTCCATACCACTACCTCAGGTGAAGTAGAGAGTCTGTTTCCGATAAGACCCCCGGCAATACTACGACTACTAGCAACAACAACAATAACATACCCGATGTATTCCCACCTAGTGGGGTCTGGGGAGGGTAGAGTGTACGCAGTCCATACCACTACCTCATGTGAAGTAGAGAGGCTGTTTTCGATAGACCCCCAGCAATACTACGACTACTAGCAACAACAACAACAACATACCCGGTGTATTCCCACCTAGTGGGGTCTGGGGAGGGTAGAGTGTACGCGGTCCATACCACTACCTCAGGTGAAGTAGAGAGTCTGTTTCCAATAAGACCCCCGGCAATACTAAGACTACTAGCAACAACAACAACAACATACCCGATGTATTCCCACCTAGTGGGGTCTGGGGAGGGTAGAGTGTACGCAGTCCATACCACCACCTCAGGTGAAGTAGAGAAGCTGTTTTCGATAGACCCTGGGAATACTACTACTAGTAGAATGGACTATATTCTTAAGTCAGTTGGAATATAGAACAAATTATGTAACATGTGTAGTATATATGATAAACAGTCTATGGCATCTTGATTGTGGGGTTCAATTAAAGATGAGTCTCTTTTTACACAGCTCTATATGGCATCTAATGCAACATTTTTCAAGTGTACAAGGCATCTAATTCTACTTTTAATTAACTTGTAGCAAAGAATCTTCACATTACAACATTGAACAGAAAAACTATACAGTAAATAGATCATATATCCTCAATGGATAAATAGCATCTTCTTAAGTCAGGATGCAGACACTCTTTATCAAATGTAGTTAAAATGCTGTCGATATGAATCGATAGGGGACCAATACGCGTCCCTAGTTAACCAAAATGAGACACGTCAACAAAAATCGCGCGTGGGATGTGAGGGTAAAAGCTTGTTTGATTCTGATTTTGCAGGATAGTGTGGTCTATAGATCCCTTTAGAACTTGATAAGTGAGTTGCTTTCACAGCTATCTAAGCCTTGAATGGTAGAGTTATCAGGAACCTGTGTTGGTGGGAGATAACAAGTACTTCATGAACAGTCGAGGCGCGCGCAAGTTGGTTCATACGCCAATTATTGATAGAAAAACAAGAAAGTGGAGACTACTTGACTCATTGGCTATGTTGTCCGAACTCTTCAAAAATGTTGACGGCACATGTCGGATCTTCCAAAGGTAGTGCATTTTTAGTGGATGTAACACGAGCACAACAACATTTTTGGACCGTCCAAACAACATAGCTAATTGGTTCATGAACAGTCGAGGCACCCGCAAGTTGGTTCAGACACCACTTATTGATAGAAACAAAAGAAAGTGAAGACCACTCGACTCATTCTCTATGTTGCTCGAACTCTTCAAAAATGTTGGCAGCGCATGTCGGATCCTCCAAAGGTAGTGCATGTTTAGTGGATGTAATACAAGCACGACAACATTTTTGTACAGTCCAAACAACATAGCTACTCTATAAAGAGAACCCTTTATTATTTGGTCAAATTATTCCATGCATTAGATACACAATAAACACAATGGGAACTATGTAAGAATTTCATTGTTAAAAGTCATTTAATCATTTGGCAAATGAGAGTATGACAAGTTCATTAAAACAAACATTAATGGATCATCAAATGTTGAAATTCTTGTGCAAATTTAAAAGCTTTAAATAGAAAATTTCCACTATATGACAAGTTCATTAAAACAAACATTAATGGATCATCAAATGTTGAAATTCTTGTGCAAATTTAAAAGCTTTAAATAGAAAAATTCCACTATATTATCAATGCTTTTTAAATTAAAGTAAAATCAAAATTCTTTTCAATGGAAAGTAGAATAGACTTAATTGTTCCTTAATCATGCTTTGAGCTGTAAATACAAAATTATATGCTTTTATATGCTTATGCTTTTAGTACTTTGATAAATATGTGTGGAGCCTCTTAAAGTCTGTGCATTATTAGTCTAATTAATGGTCAAGAATTAACCTAAAGATTAAAATAGAGATAAATATCCAGTAACTCCTCGACAGAAGTCTGTGCATTATTAGTCTAATTAATGGTCAAGAATTAACATAAAGATTAAAATAGAGATAAATATCCAGTAACTCCTCGACAGTGGCGGAGACAGGCTTTTTATCAAGGCAGTTCAAACGCAGAAAACAAAAAAAATAAAATTTAAAACCTGTCGTAAATAGGTCTCAAACCCGAGATTGCCCTTTTGCCACTAAATCAAGTTTTTGGCTTATATCAAGGAGATCAATTTAATATATATACACATAAAAACACTTCATATATATATATATATATATAATGTAATTTTTCGACGAAGGGGTTCGGATGAACACCTGGAGTTCCACCCTGCTCCTCGAACTATGCACAAAATTGCTACGACACACTCCAACTTCACATGAGTCTTATTACCCATGTTTGGGGTTTTATTTTTGTTCACGATAGAGCTACACTTTGATATGATGATCAGTTGAACATAACCCTACTACTTCAATAAAAAGTAAATCGGTGATCAGTTGAATATCCTTCATTGAAAACTTATAATGATACCTGTTCTAGAGAACATAACCTTACTCCAATAAGAAGCAAGTCTAGGTGAAGCCAGGATTCATGCTAAGGGCTTTAAAGTCTGTAAAAAAATTCACCATGAGTTCAACATCATTTACCATATATGCATATAAATTAGTGGCCTAAAGCTAACCTAAACTAAATTTTAATGAGAGATTTTACATATATATAAACATACATATAAAAATACTATTATAATAATTTAGACTTGCCTTATTTGTTCTTGCTTGGTAGTTATTTTTGATGTGGTATGTTTAAAAGACACGTAACCTTTAACATTACATATTAATATGATTATTAATAAAAGTAAGGATTAATTCTAGTTAATAAGATGTTAGTCATTTGTTAGCAATGCATTAACTTGGATGTGTTGTTAAAACTTTATTTATTAATATAAAGTTTGAGTTGTTTGTTCAAAGTTCTAAAATATTTCTTGTAAAAATGAATTAATTTTTTTACTTTTTATTATTATTAATTTTTTGATATTTTTTAAAAATGTATTTCACAATCTTCATTATTATTTCAAGTGAAGTTAAAATTATAGAGTTTGCTATTAAAAATTTTGAGGCCTCAAAATTTTGGGGGCCTAAAGTGAAGGTTTTACTAGCTTTACCCTTGAGCCACCCCTGTGTATTAATAGTATAATTTTCCGTCCTATTACTAAGCTGGCTCCGCCTCTGATGCTAGGGAGAACTACAACCGGCAAAGGGTGGTTAATTGAACACCCTTCGTCAGAACATCATACTGTATATGTAGATCAAACATTATACGTATTTTATACGTGTTTGTTAAACCTCGAACACCTTCAATGAACTTTCTGGCTTCGCCACTGGTTACGTGAATTTAACTAAACTTACAACTCAGCTCAAACTATGTCGTTTGAAATTTACCAACTTTAAATTCGGAATTCGCCTCTTCTTTTTGCCGATATATATATCGTCACAGAAGATTCTACACTTTTATCAGATACTTATGTCCTCATACTCCATTTTTGTAAATCATTTTATGCCTTAAAATAGAAAAATTTTGTATTAGAATAATATGCTTTATTAATAGAATTATTACTATTAATGCATGATTTCAATTACTTTTTAACATGATTAACAAAAGTTATCATCATAACAACTTTCACTTTAAGCTCCCTTTTTTTTATGGAAAGTACATATAGCTTAAAGCATCAATGACTTTACTTAAATATCCCACTTGATATAATTAAAAAACAAGCATAATACATAAACGTGTCGTTTAACTCGACCTCGGTAGGCATCTATGCCTTTCAATGTTGGGTGTACACAAGCAGACACTTAAACTTATATAACGTTGAACAAGTAGACACATGCATTCGCGTCCTACATACATTATGTCACATAGGACGCATATGTCGATCTGTTCAGCTTTATACAGGTTTAAGTGTCTATTAGTGCACATCCAAAGTTGAAGGGCGTAAATGTCACTTAAGTCTAGGTTAGAGCGACAGCCTGAACTCTCCGAAGTTAAAAGGAATTTTTAGAATAGAAAAGGGACGAATATACCCTGAACTATGATAAATGGTACGTATATACCCTCCGTAATACTTTGGATACACATATGCCCCTACCGTTAAAGTGAGGGACACATACATACCATTTTATTAACGATAGGGGCATATATGTACCCAAAGTATGACGGAAGGCATATACGTACCATATATCAAAATTCGGGGGTATATTTGTCCATTTTCCCTTTTTAGCATATGTAAAAATCTACTAAATTTCAATAAATATTAGATCTGAATTCATAATTTTAACGGTACAATGAATTTAGTATACTTTAAGAATCTTATAGTTTGAATTAACTAAGTTTAAATCTTAAATCCGCCTTTGAGTCAGACTATATAAGTATAAATAATTGAGTTTGACACCTCACTATATGCCAAATATATTTCTTTTCAAAACAACCATGCAAATTCATCTAAATTCCATGCATACTCAATAGCTTTATTTAATTAAAGAGATGAACTTCAGTATATGGAAAAATGAATCATCCTTCAATAATTTCAAAAAAGAAAAAAAAATAGATTAGACAACACATAGCATGTTTAGTTATAACTAGCTAGCAAAATTAGCTATAATTGGTAATTAAATAGTAAATATCCAACTACCAAACACTTTAATTTCTTTGCTAAAAATCATTCATCTAATTATATATATAGGATCATACCAAAATGAGAAAAAATTTAAAGCATAAAGGTGATATATATATATATTTAAAATCTAAAAGCATTAATGTTTAGAGACGGATTCATGATTTGAAAATTACTGTCGTTACCAAATATAAAAAAGTTATCACTTTGTTCGAACAACGTATCTAGTGTATAATCCGGATGGCGTGTATGCAGTCGTACTCCGACCTAATGACGATAGAAAAGTTGATTCTGATAGACCTTCGACCCGGGGTAAAGCATAACAACAATATTTGGAGACAAATTTGTCACATAAATGATGGATGGAAAAAGGGCAGTCCGATACACTAAAGCAATCGTTGCGCGGTGTTCAAGAAAGGGCCCCACCACAAGGGTCCCTTATATAGTATCCAGTCTTACCTTGCATTTATGTCAAAGGCTGTTTTCAAGGCTTGAACCCGTGACCTCCTGGTCACATGGCAACAACTTTACCAGTCACTCCTGGTCACATAAATGATGGATGCTATTATAAATTCCTAGCATAGGTTTTGTTATGTTAAATAGTTGAATTAAAGTAGTCAATTACTTAGCTTATCTTAAAAGTAGAGAGAATCTTATAAAGTATGATATTATGTAACATTTATCCACCCTAGAGTTAAGGCATGTCCTTTAAATAGTACTTGTACCTGCATTCTTGAGTCAGTATCCACTTACAAAAATATCTCCAACTACGAGTCGATGGGTTCAACAGAATTCAATATTTTTGTGTCAGACGTATTTATATGATAAAGATAACTACAGATAAGATCA